>NW_028118185.1:0-36189 GCF_965113295.1 Leuciscus leuciscus
ATTTTGTGTCTGCAGGAGATGTGAGGCAGCTGCCCAGCATTGAGCCTGGAAACACACTGTACGATCTGTTTGAAGGCCTCAAGAAGGTCCAGTGGGCCATTGAGATGAAGACCAACCATCGTGCCGAGTCTGAGCTCATCGTCAGAAACGCTGGACTGTGAGCAGATAGCTTGTACTCTGTAATGTTTGATGAGTTTTTAGAAAATTATGGAACTTAGTTCCTTGGTTCCTTATTGGTTTGTTGGCTCTGTGTAAATGTTTTTATGTACAAATATGTAATTTGTACAAATGTTGATGGTGTTTCTCAATCCTAATGACATTATGATGATTAATCATACTGCTTTTATTTCCATAATATTTCAGCATCGCTGCGATGGGTAAACAAAAGCTTTACAGTCCTCTGGAGTTTGATGCCACCATAAAAATGGCGAGACCCTCCACAGTGCCATCTGACAAAAGGTTTATATTTGTCAAAATCAGTGGGGAAAATTATTCTTTTGGTAAGTGAGCAGTCATGAAATATGTGGAAAAAATTGTAATTTACTTTTAAAAAATGTACTTTATTCTTTTCACAACACTTGTATAGACTTTATGTAGCCCCGCCCCTTTTCAGCGCTGTGCTCGTTGTCTTTTGTCCTCCAGTCTGTATTTTCACAGTGATCTTGCGTATTTATGAATGAACGGTTCGTTTAAAATCTTCCCGGTTTACTGATATTTGTTAAGACTCCTGCTTTAAACATTACAATCCTCATGATAACTTTTGTTAACTTTACAATAAGAAAATCCACTTCACCAGCTAATTACTCCTCGACAGCGATGCCATAGAGATATACAGAGCGACCGCAAAAACGGAAGTTCAAAGACAATATTCTAAAGATGGCTGCACGCTTGAATCCAGGAAGAGAAGAATTATGTGAGGTGTTTTCTCTGTCACTGTGCTGCAGAAGCACATTCTTTGCAGTAAAACTGTGAACCTGAAGGCCCAGACAATCTGAATAACAAAAGAAACACACTGGTCAAAAGGAAACTAATCACTGTATTGTCCTCAGGGCATTTGTGTGGGCTCCTGTGTGTCTATTGTACAGCAGGTTTTCCTGAAAATACACTTTACTGTTGTCTGTGACTCATTTGATACTTCGGGTGGCTACACAGCCACCTTCAATACGCTTTACTCCCCCCATAAGCACCTTAGTGCAACTTTTTGGCACAGCGATATGAAAATGTTGGCCTATTATTCTTTATATGTGAAAGCCGATAACCGATATATTGGCCGATAAATCAAAATCCAAGTTTTTATATAATTTTTGAGAGCCTGATTACAAAAATAAAAGTCTCACTATTAAAAGCCATGTCCCAAGCACACACTTATAATGATGTTCTTATTATAATTTTATGTAGCCTATATAACAGACTATATATTTATTTTTTTAATTGATTTCAATCATGTTCCAAACAATTCAAAACCATCATGGCGAACAGTATGCATCTGAAGTGTCTCAGCTGAAGGAAATAATCCATTATTTATCGGCTTCAATATATATTGGTAAAAAAAAAAAAATTGGGCCGATAATGAGAACATTAAAAATTAACATATATCGGCCAATACCGATATGGTAAATTACGAATAAAAACCTAATTACAAATCAAATGCGTTGTTGAGACACCAAATAACTCAAGCAAAATGGTATATATCTAACATTGAGCAATAACAACAAATTTCTGGTGCTGCTTAGACCTCCAGGATGCCGTTAAATTCTTACTTAAGGAAGGTCCTGGACTGGAAAGTGATAAATTGTCACAATTTGTGGCTTTCAGGAGGTAAGACAGATTTAGCTTTGTCACTCTATGCTGAGATGTCAATCTTTTTAAGAAAATGCTGAGTTTGCTAAAGTTGTTGTTTTTATTGTTCACAGGAAAGACTGCGAGTTGATCAATGAGCTTTGCTGCACGCATTATTCTCTGCATACTACAAAGTACGTTTTCTTACAAATAAATAAGCATGACACTTTATTTTATTCCACTTTGCCTTTTTAGAAGTTTATTTCTGTTTTAATGTTTAGTGTAATTAATTACAGGACTCCCAAAAAGAAATTCAACTTTCAAACAAAGGATAAAGTTTGCTGCACTAAGAATGGCTATGTCTTAGACCACGAGAAGAGGAGAGATGTGACTGTAGGAGCTTCACATGAATATGCCAGACCTTCCCATGATAATGGTGGAAAACAGAGACAAGATGAACAGGAGAAGGAGAAGAAAGAGCGCCTGTGCAATGGGGAAATTTTCTTTATTGAACATGTACTGGAGTTTTATTTATCGATTTATTTATGCATTTATTGATAATCTCAAAATTCTTTTTATGCTTTTAAATTCAAAATGCTTAACCTGAGTTGGTTTAACTTGTCCTTGTAATTATACACCAATCCCAGGATGTTGAGGTTGTTGAGGGAGGAAAAAAAAAGAGGCGCTACCTGACACTAGATGATGTAAATGGGCGCGTGGTGAAGTGTGACTACAGAGAACTACAGAGAGAGTGTAAACTGCGGCATGCTTGGGCAAGAACCATTCACACCTTTCAGGTATTGATGCTCTTTGTTCATCTACGGCCCTGTTCACAGCATTTGTCTCTGCTTCATGCAAATTGCTTATTTGTTTTCTCACTTCAGGGCTCAGAGTCTGAAACTATCGTGTACGTTCTTGGAGACAGCATTGCTCAAAACTGGCAGCATGTATACACTGCAGTGACACGCGGTCAGAAGCGAGTGTATGTGGTGGGTACAGAGAGTGACATAGAAGGAGCCATCAAGAAATGGATCACCCCACGTAACACACGATTGTGCTGGTTCGTCAAAACAACAGTTGCCAAACAAGGTCCTGAAGACTCTTTGACTCAGTCTGCCTGCAGTCAGAGTCAAGTAGAGACCCCTGTGAACCACAGTTTCGGGCCTTCACAGTCCACACCCGTGGCTCCACATTGCCCCAGCCTCCCCCAGTCGTTCTCCAGCACAAAACCTTCATGTATTCGACACCTCTACATGGAAGAAAATGGAGAAAAACATCAAACATCCAATATTTCTTTACAAGATGACATGGCATTCAGTCAAACCTACTCTTGGTCGCCCATGGATGATGAGCCAAGCATTGTGCAGAATGAACATGTGTCCGAATTATCCAATCAGGTTGAAGATGCAACGTTGTTAGAGACGATCAGCTCTTCCCCAAATGAAAGCAGCAGGGGCTCTAAACGGCTGATTCCTGTGGACACCTGCAGTACGCCGACTAAACTAACAAAGGTAACACATACACTAGAACATTTAGAAAGGATTGACAAACAATGTGCTATTTTGTAATTGATCGCAAAACATTTTTACTGGATATTTGATCATTAAGATGTCATACCAGAGCTCAAAGCTTTATTGGTGCAATGGCATTATGAAAAATGCCAAGTGTCAGAGGTGGTGTCAAGATGTCTGGACCCAGAGAGGGATTCTCTCTAAGAAAACAAAAGACTTTTCTGGAAATTAACATTTGAACTCTGTCTTGCAAAATTAGCACCCTCGTCCGAGACACAATCACACTGAGTAGATCACACCTCAGTATTGTCTTATCTGCATTTCCTTCCCTTCACAGTCTCTTCCCCCTCTCCTCTCTCTACTACTAATTTTTTTTTAATGTGTCAGATATTAATATTTATGATTATAAATTCATTTAGGATCAAAATATGCAAAATTGGCACTCCATCCATAGACAACAGTGATATTATTGGAAATGTAAATCGTATACTGAATGTTTTAGGCTGAACGTGCTTAACATTCTGTGATCTCCTCTTGCTTCAGAAAACCACTTCAGAAGAGTCTCCGTTGTGCAGCTCAAGACTGAATCTTCTGTCCATTACGAGTCCCAGCTCCAAAACCCACGGCAGGCAGCTCTTCCGAGACGATTCACATCCTCACATTGAAAAGCCTTAGAGGGGTCATTCTCAGACCCAACATGCCAAAGCGGAAAGAACTAAATCAGTCCAAATGTGCATGTTATTTGGCTTTTCAGAGGATTTGGATAAACCTGAATTAGCTTTTTACATAATTATGAATAGTTTGAATAATTTGCTAGTTTCACCCTTGAGAACAACAATATCTTGTAATATATTATGGTTCTGTGCAAGAGATGTGTGAGTTCTAATTTCCGCTAGACATCCTTTGAAAAGTATAATTCTTAAATCATAACAATTGAGTAAAAGAAGGCTTAAATCTGAAACTGAAATCTATCCCAAAAATGTTTTTATGAAGACCATATTTGCAATGAAAGTCATAACTCATCCTTGTATATTACCGTATCATTTTAAAGTCACTTTTATGTTTTTATCTTTCCTGGCAAACTTGTTAAGATACAAACATGTTAAGCAGTTTTTTTTTTTTTTTTTATGTCCACGTTTATATAATATGAATCACAGCGTTTGTATTTATAAGGGCTGAAGCAATTGTTGACTCTAGACTTCGCAATTCAGGCTCAATTCAAAATCCATTTGAGGTTTGACTGGATGTTGTAATTCTTGGCATAATTTCACTTTTATTTTAAACCTGAAGCATGTGACTGCATGGTTTATTTCAAAAGCTCAGTATGATGGTTGTCTAACATCACATCATCTAATAAATCAGGCTTAACATTAGCAGCCTTTTTTGTTTAATCAAGCTCAATTGCATGTTATATATATGTATATTAAACATGCACTCATGTTTCTCATCTTAAATGTCATCTTGTTTCTCAAATCTAATGTGCAGCTTTCATCTCTTTTAGTATGTAGATAAATGTAAAAAACCCATAAAGTTAATGAAAACAGCACATCGAGTGCTTTTTGTGTTATTGATCAAAATATTCAGGGTTTTACTCCACTTATTTGTGCATTTTTCTGGGGGGTGTCAAGAAAAAAACAATCTTAGATACTCTCTTGTCAAAGAGAACCTATACTTTTGTTCAAAATAAGTCGATTATTTCTATTTTAATATACCGGTAAAGACCTGATATAGTTTTTTTTATATATATATATATATATATATATATATATATATATATATATATATATATATATATATATATATATAAATGTTCAATAACATAAGAACATTGTAAAGGAACTCCCTCTGCTTTAATAGTGGTCACACGTTAATAAATACAAAAAACGTCATCATTCTACGCCTTGCGTAGCGGTGAAATGATTGGCTTGAAGTGTTCTGCGTCGGCGTATCAGTGACGAGCAATCCCGGAAGACGCGCAGTATCGTGAAAACTGTCAGTGAGTGTGCTGTGCTTTGCAGAGCTGCTACTTGACAAATCAACCCGATTTTTAAAAGTTAATTTCATCCAGTGAGTTATATTTCACCATGTCTGCAAGAAATCCAGGAATGCATCTTGGTAAGTTGGTAAAAAAAAAAAAAAAAAAATCTTTAACGTTAATTAATACCGCTACTTTTTCACGTGATAGGACAGGCATCTCATAAAACAGGACAGAAGACAGAGATTAAAGTTCTTTGCAAGCTACTAATGAGCAACAGATATAGTGATATAACTTAAGCTATACGTTGAACATTGAACATGTAAAGTGCAACGTATATTCTTCGTGTTATGTGTGGTTAATCTTTAACTCAATCTGACCAGTTGGAAACTCACTATTTTTATAAATCAACTTTCATACGGCCTATGTAGTTAATCTTAAGAGTAATTCTGGCTTTCTTTCTTCTTTCCCTATATACAGTTGATTCTAAACTGTAAATAAAATGCCCTTAATGAATTTCACATGACCCGTGTGTCTCATGACACAAGTTGAGTAGAGGGAAATAACCAGACTAAACTGTATTTATGCTGACTACTATACAGACTATTTATTATTGCCTTATTTTAGATCTGGAATGGGTGTCAAAAGTCAGAGTCAACACTCAGGCTGTTCTTAAAAGAGCCCAGCAGATCCAGGGACGCAAAGTGGCCAAAAAACAGTGGCAGGTAAACTGTTTACAGTATTTATGGTACATGCTCACTCCTATTGCTTGATGATGTCATCTTTATTGACCTGCATTGATATTGTAGGCTGCCTGGTTGCTGAAGGCTGTCACATGCATTGATCTGACGACCCTCGCTGGTGACGACACACCTTCCAATGTCCATCGACTCTGCATGAAGGCCACACGGCCCATCCGTCACGATCTGCTGAAGAGCATGGACATGCATGACAAAGGTGCCGCTGTTTTGCATATACACGTATTTATTTGTCACATCATCCCTGTTGGTGCCGTGCACTTATATCTTCTGTCACTCATATTGTAGTTTTCAGTATAAAATAAACTTACAACCATTTACACCCATTAAACAAATTACTGTTAGAAGCATTTTAGATCATAGTAATTGACTAATTACTCCAGAATTTTGGATCCATACAGATTACTAGTATATTTAATGACAGCTTAATGAAAAATATAAAAAAGTCTTGAAAACTCATTATTGTTCCCAAAATGGTAGTTTTTTTTTTTGTCTGTAAATTTATCTTTATTATAATTTATAGTATATTATTATATATTATATTATATTATATTTTATACCTTAATTTTGTATCATAATACACTAAACGTTTGGGGTTTGTACTTTTTTGAGATAAATAAATAATTTTATTCAGCAAGGATGAATTAAAACTGACATTAAAGTGACATTAAAGACATTTATAATAAATGTTGAAATTATTTTACACAAAAAAATTAAGCAGCACATCTGTTTTCAACATTTATAATAATATATATATTATAATATATATAATTTTATATATATATATATATATATATATATATATATATATTATATAAACATCTTGAGCACCAAATCTGCATATTTCAGGGATCATGTGACAATGAAGACTGGGGTAATGGCTGCTGAAAATGCAGTTATGCCATCCCAGGAATAAATTACATTTTAAATGTACTATAATAGAAAACACTTATTTTAAATTGTAATAATATTTCACAATATATTTTTTTTTTTACTATATGTTTAATCAAATAAATGCAGCCTTGGTGAGAATAAGACTTCTTTAAAAAAAATTAAAAGACCTCAAACTTTTAATGGATAGTGTATATATTTTATGTATTGTATTTATTTTATTTTATTAATGTTTATAAATGTAAATTATTTTATATTTTATATTATATTTTAGTGTATTAATGGTTTTCAGTTTTAGTAACATTTTCGTGTCACTGTATATCTGCCCACAAGAGGGAGATAAAGCTCTTTTCACCGAAAGTTACTGGATCAGTGACTTTAACAACTTAAATTCAACCTTTTACTGAATAAAAAATTGTAACACAATAAACATTAGACGTTAACAGAAGTGTTTTCTTTGTATTTTTGCACTTTATTTACTTTTATGTATTTATTAAAGTGTAGTCTTTGCATGAAATGAATTATAGATTTCTTTGACTTTAAACACTGTGGGTGTGTGTGTGTGTGTGTGTGTGTGTGTGTATGTGCGCGTGTGTGTGTGATTCCAGGAATCACGACTGCAGCTGTTTGTGTGTACCCATCACGGGTGGCTGATGCTGTAAAGTCTCTGAAGGCGGCAAACTCTAGTCTTCCTGTTGCATCTGGTAAGACATTTGCAACTGCTTATCTTTAAACACATTTCAATCCTTTATAGGCATCATCCTAGAGAGGGTGCAACCGCATTGTCTCACCTAATTCTCTTTGCTTCAGTGGCTACTGGTTTCCCTGCCGGACAGACGCCACTGAAGACCCGTCTCGAGGAGGTCCGGTTGGCTGTGAAGGATGGTGCTACAGAGATTGATATTGTCATAAACCGGACTTTAGCACTCACTGGACAATGGGCAGGTGTGTGTAACAAGGGTACTAAGGGAATGCAGATACAGTTCCTACCAAAAAAATCCTCTTAAACCAGACTGTTTTCTGTTGGTTTAAAGGGGTCCTGATTATGCTTTTTTACATTTCAACTTTCTTTAGTGTGTGATGTTGCTGTTTGAGTATGAAAAAGTTCTGCAAAGATACAAAGTCCACTCCAAACAGAGTTATTCTCAATATCAGCAAGCACTGTTTCTGAACTCCCTGAAACACCTCGATTGTAGTCTTGAGTTTTCTTCTAGGAATGTACGTCACAATATTCCTCATTTAAAGGTGCATTGTGTAATATTTAGGAGGATCTGTTGACAGAAATGCAATATCATATACATAACTATGTTTTCAGTGGTGTATAAAGACCTTACATAATGAAATGTTATGTTTTTATTACCTTAGAACGAGCCGTTTCTATCTACATACCCCGTGGGTCCACTTACTTCAAAATAGCCATTTTGCGCCGACATGTTTCTACAGTAGCCCTAAACGGACAAACTACTACAGAGCGCGTTTTGTCACTATGTTGTTCTTCGTACAAAGAAGCTAGCTAAAGTCAGCGAATAAAACACTGACACGATGATGAACAAGTAACAAAAATGTTCGCAATAACATATTGTTTTAATGAATAATTAAGTAAACATAATTTATTAATTTATCTTTGTAAAGAAACCTCATTGCTTAACTGGCCACTCTCTGATGTTTCATGACGACGTATTTTCTAGGGCTGTACTCAACCAAAGAAAATCTTGGTCGACTGAAGTCCTGAAGTTTTCGACAAAAAATCGACTAAAAATGACGTTAGAAAAAAAACGTTAAATTAATTAGCTGCGCACTGTGCGCAGTACTTGGTAGCCTTGTTGTCCGCCTAAATGAATTATAAATAAACATATAAAAAAAAACTAGTAGGCTATTTGCAGTATTAAATCGTTTTTGACGTAATTAATTTGCACTGAAATGAGTCTGACACACGAGTCTGTCGGCTGTCGGCTCTGACAGCGTTGCATCACGTGCACCTGCGCAATATCATAGCCTATGATTTCCGAAAATAGTACTATGTTGTCAACTAGTGATATCATGACAAGAACTTTTGAGGAATATGTAACATAATTTAGACAATTGTTTCTGTCATATGTATTATAATAACTGACAGACTCTATAATTTCAGCCGCTCTGTGCAGCTCGCACAGAGTGAGGCTGAACCTATTTTTTACAGTCTATGGGCTGAACATAGGAGCTCAGCTTCGCGGCTGAGACACGAATAGACTATTAACTTAAAGCTTTTACTCTTAAACACAAAAGGCACGTCCACTTTAATAAAAAAAATAATATTTATTAAACAAACCAGATCAAGTCATATTCAGCAAACCTTCTAGTAGCCAACTTTCTTCAATCTGTCCGTCTTCTCCGGTGAGTTGGGCTAATCCAAAAGAAGTGAAAACAAGGGGGGTGTTCTGAAGACAGACTGTTACCTGTGAAACAGGGGTGCTCTGAAAACACCCCCATTAGCAATTAGTGCTTTCCACCTGATGAAATGAACGCGGCAAAACTGATGAAATGAACGCTGCAAAACTGATTACCGGTAAATGAACGCGACAAAACTAATGAAATGAATGCGGCAAAAAATCGACCAATCAGAATTTTGGTCGAGCCAGAACGTATCGACCAAATAATCGACTAATCGACTGGAAGAATACAGCCCTAGTATTTTCCTGTCGGCCACCGTAACTTCTGTTGGTAGCAATTCGTAACCTCACCACTAGATGCCTCTAAAAATCACACACTGCACCTTTAAATAATTCCCGCCCCAAGGTATGCACAAAAAAAGGCCTGGTTGAATTGCGTTAGTAGTTTGTTGAAACATTCGTGACATTTCTGAAACGCTAAGTGGTTGACCAATCACAACACACTGATCCAGCCAGCCAATCAGAGCACATTGAGCTTCTCGGAAGGAGGGGCTTCATAGAGACAGGAACTCAACAGAGCGTTACTGACAGACTGGGAAGAGAGGTGCTGCAACAATGTCAAATATGTGAAAAATAAGGTGTTTTTTGAACATTCAAGCATGAAAACCTATTCTAGTAGACCCCAAAAACAAAATCAAGACTTTGTAAAATTGCATAATAGGTCCTCTTTAAGCTGCTCTCTTCCAAACTGATCAACTGACAATGGCCATAACCCTCATACTTCTTTTTATAAAAAACAATAAATGTACACAAAGTATGTTTGTCTTCAGTTCTACTTTGATAGCTGGTGAACATTTTTGTCTCTCATTGTTAAACGATCTCCTCAGCCCTCTACGATGAGATCCGGCAGTTTAGAGAGGCCTGTGAAGACGCCCATATGAAGACCATCCTGGCAGTGGGAGAGCTGGGAACCTTCACAAACGTCTACAAGGCCAGCTTGGTGTCCATGATGGCAGGTGAGGACATTACGCATAGATCTAAGAGGAAACATTTAGTTTTAATTCGCAGAACTGCTTGCAGTCCTGAAGTCAGAAAATAATTATTATTAAATGTTTTTTTTCTATATTATGATAATAGGACAGTTCTATCACTCTGATATTTTTTGACTTCACGCCCTCCAATAATATCAAAATTAATTTTAATTTAAAAATGAAAAACTTTTTTATGAAAATATATAATAATTTAAAGAAATATTATCCATTATTGTCTTATTAATTTTTAATAATTATTTAAATGTATTGATTTTACCGTATTGTTAAATTTTTCTACCCTTGTCAGGCCCTTTCCCAAATGGCACACTTCATATGCACTTTCAGTCTTGTGGACTTATAAAGGCTGCCGTGTGAACGTGTCCGTTAAGTCCATGAGAGTAGGGTGTCCCATTTGTCATTTTAGGTGTCAGAAGGGTGTTCACGAGCGCCCCCTTTGCGGTCGATATGCGCACTTTTGTCAAGCCCGCACTGAAGCGAGCTGAAGTGAGACTTCTTCCTGAGTAGTCAAAGCGGCATTACGTCACGAAAGTGCAGAATCGTAGTGTTTAGGGTGCCATTTGGGACAGGGCCTCAGAAGAATGCACACTTTTTAGTGTCTGTGCAGTAACAACATCCACCAGCAGGGGCTAACTGCTCATGCTAACCAGCTAAATCTGACCCCCTGGTATGATCAATACCAAAAGTGATGCTTGCTTTAAGCAAGTTTGATATTTTGTCCAGAGTGTGGCGCCATTGCTTATCCTTTTCGCACTCAGCATCCAGAACACACACACACACACACACACACAGAGCAGGCCAGTGACTGTATGCTTAAATAGCCATTGCACATTAAGCCGATTACTGTACCCAATTGTCAGCGGCTCTGATAGGGATCGTTATTAAAATGCATTGCTTTTGTCGCCGCGCTCATTCCTTAATCTCCCCTTGTTCCTATGAATTGCGTATGAGGTTTCTGAAATTGAATGATAATTTCACCTATTAATCTGCGACGCCGGAGCTATTTTACTCCCACGCTCTCCGGCAGTGTCCCCCCGCTCCGCCGCAAATGAATAGAGCTTCATTACTGTCGCCCGCGTTTAATAACCGTTATCCATTATCGTGTAATTAAGACTCCCCAGAACGAATCTCAAGGATTATGTCAGTTTGAGGGAGAGGGTGAGCAATAGAGTGAAAGAGTGTCGGAGGAAAGGGGAAGGGGTGGGAAAAAGAGTGGAAAAACACATAGAACGTATCTTTAATGAACTGTAAAATGTTCATCTTGTTCTGTGCGGTAATGAACAGTCATTAGACATGAGGAAGGGCAGGCGGGACTCGGGTGCTGGGGGTTAGAGCTGGTCCACAGTTTGTGGTTCATCCATTAGAAGCGTCATTTTATCTTCTATTTTTATCGGAACACTGATAAACCGTAATTGGCTATGAAGGAGAGGAAGGGAGAAATGAAAGCTCTTATTGATGAAGGAACGCACACCCTCTGAGCCCTGCCGACGGGACCATATGTTCTTGTCTAGCCTCCCCTGCCCTCGCGACTAATGTCCTGTCGGGGTTCAGAATCTGACGCCTCTCTGAAGTGCCTGAATGGAGGTGCTAAAAATGTGCTGGACTTTCTAATTTGAAGAAGTGAACTTTGACCTGTCAGTCTGAGCCAAACAAGTGTCAGATGCACGTTTTTGGCTTTTATTGACGAAGAATTATAATATTAACCAGTGTGACCTGAAATATGCAGATGTATTAAACCACGTTGAAATGTACTCTGTGCTCTCATGTTGGTTTCATATGCTTTTGAAAAGCTTGTATATATAATTTCAAGAAAGGTTTTAGCTTGATGACTCTAAATGTCATGTGGTGTAACCATTAAGTAAAAATTAAAAGCATATTTTCCTTGCACCTTGAATAAGTGTACACATCTTAAGGCCTGTTCACACCAAAAATGATAGCTATAAAGATAACTATAACAATAACTATTAGCATCCACATCAGCGGATGATATCGTTCTGTTCCAGCTCTTTAAAGCAGGATGGATTCTGATTGGCTGCCAATGGTTTTATCATTCATCAGCTGGAAAATAAAATCATTCTGAAAGTTCCTTCAACGATATTGTTCATTCTGTGCTGTTATTGTTATAGTTGTGGTGTGGATTCTGCTATTCTTTTATATGTAGAACAATTTTTTGAACTATATCTTTATTGGTATTGTTATAGTTATCGTCCTCGCTGTAAACGGACCTTTAATCATTTTCGTCATTTTCAAAAAGATTTTTCAAAACATTTACAATTATCATGATTTATTAATTCATAGTTTTTGGAGAGTCAATCGACATGACGTTTAACAACCATAACTTAACCTATTTTGACATAAAAAGGTACATAAAAAAGTATCTGTATGTTGGTTGCACCACATGACTTTTTGGATAATTTGGACAAAATAGTTTCCAATATTTATAATAATGAATAATATTTTAATTAAATTAATAATTATAATAAAGTTAAAGGAACCGTATGTAAGAAATGTATTTCAATTAATCATAAAATGGCCCTGATATGTCACTAGACATTAAGAAATCATGTTCATTTCAAATACTTATCGGCATCCGGGTTGCCAGCTCTGCTCTAGTTACCACAGCTGCAGCTACAAACGTGTTGGATAAAAAATGTCAGCCTATCTGGCAACCTCGAGTCAGGGGGGAGGGGGAGGCGATACACCGCTCTACAGTAATTTGAAAGTGATTGCAATACCAGTTTTGGCCACAATCTTACATACGGTTCCTTTAATGCCAAATAATTAAAAAGGTTTTCTTTATATATATATCACCCTGACATTTTTTTACTTCATGCCCTCCAAAATATCAATATAAATTTACATTTACAAATTCAAATAATTGTCTAAGTTGGCTTTTCTCTGCCTGAATGAGGATCAGAGTGGACCATACTTCATGCCAGTAGTCAAAAGGCTTTGTATTTTCTAACCACTAGGATCGGACTTCATCAAAACTTCAACCGGCAAGGAGTCAGTCAATGCCACTTACCCCATTGCCATAGTAATGGTGCGGGCCATCCGTGACTACTACTTGAGGACAGGCCATAAGGTAAAGGACCCATTATACCCTTAAATCACCTTCTTTAACTGGAATCATCCAGCCTGTTTGACTGATCATTTGTTGGTCCTCAGGTGGGTTTCAAGCCCGCAGGAGGCATCCGTACGGCGCAGGAGTCTGTGGTGTGGCTGACCCTGATGAAGGAAGAGCTCGGAGATGAGTGGCTTGATCCTCACCTTTTCAGACTAGGAGCAAGTAGCCTGTTAGCTGACATCGAGCGCCAGGTAATTAAACCAACACTGTTTCACACTCGCAAAGCTGCTCTATTCTGACTTCAGATGTGATAAAGTGATAATTACCATCCATTATGGCTGGAAACAGACACTGTTCAGGGAGTGCGGCATCGTGACCCAGGTCACCTGTGGTGAATAGGATATAGATTAGCTCTTTTATTTATGTATTAGGCTAAATGCAGCTGCGTTTGACAAAGCTTTGTCATCATATATAGTTTTATTGAAGCTGAACGTTATTTTAATCTAAAATTTTTATTTACAGATTTACCACTACGTGACCGGACGCTATCCCGCCTATCATGAACTTCCTATGGCCTGAGTTTTAAAAAAATCTCAGATTTGGGCCGATGAAAGCCAGTGACACAATGGAAAGACATCACACCTGTTTATTATGAAAAGAATTATAAAGAAAAGAATTGAAATGAAGCACAGTATCTGTCCTAAACTAAGAATACATTTTATTATATTGTAAAAACTGTCTTTTTTGAAGTTATCTTGTAGAAAAAATGCAAACCCAAGAACATTTCTGGATGACATGGTGCAACCTGAACCGTCAGAAGTAAAAGCGCTCGCTTTACGTCAGCGCAAAGGCCTCTTGCATCACTTTCTCATATCTGCGATTCCCAGCAGCAGTTGTTCCTCAGACAAGCGTACAGATCTTGTAAGCTGCACCTGGGGTTACGCTATCACTGTCCGAGGCTGATGTTATTTGACTTCCGCTGAGCTAATTTCATTAATCAAGCGCTGGATGTCAGAAGTGTGTGTTTGGGATTAATTAAGAGGGGTTAAGAGAGTTTAAATGATCAGATAAAAGCGCGTGCCAGTTAGAGCTTCGTTTTGAAGACCGAGAACTTTCTTTTTCTTCTCCCTCTTTCTTCTTTAATTAAGAGATCTCGGGCCGTGCCCTTGACTGGGATGGAGGATAAATGACTGAATTAATTGCGGAATGGGGAATGAGCCGAGAGGTGCGAGTGGAGCGAGATTGAAACTTCGGTAAATTCAGTCGGAAAACTGGAGCACAACTAGATTTGTATTCACAGAGAAGCAGTAAAAGCTACTGGAGCACAACTAGATTTGTATTCACAGAGAAGCAGTAAAAGCTATTCTCACAAAAGCTTAATAATACCTGCATAAGCACTATGGTAGAACTGGTATTAGCATTCCTAAGAGATCCACAAGCAGCGGGATCCAGAAGAATGAACTAATTAATGCTCAAAAAGAATTATTTAGAACTTGATTAAAGCCCAGAAAAAAAACTTTTGATCCATCCATCCATCCAGCCTGTCTATCCTTCTGTTTGTTCGTCCATCCATATGCAGTATCCATTTGTCCATATATCCTTCTGTCCTTCTGTTCATTTCTGTCTATCCATACATCCATCTATCCATCCATCTGTTTGTTCGTCCATCTATTCGTTAGTTCGTCCATCCATCTATCAATTCATTCGTCCATCCATATGCAGTATCCATTTGTCCATAAATCCTTTTATCCTTCTGTTCATTTCATTTCTATCTACTCTCCATCCATCCATCCATCTGTTTGTTCATCTGTCCATAAATCCATTTGTCCATACAGTATATCAGTCTGTCTGCTGTCTGTCTGTCTATCCTTCTATCTTTCTGTTCGTTTGTCCATCCATATTCAGTGTCCATTTGTCCACATATTCTGTATCCATTCATCCTTCCATCCGTTCGTCTGTCCCTCCATCCATCTATCCATCCATCTGTTAGTTTGTCCGTCCGTCCATACAGTACATCCATCTGTCTGTTTTTCTGTCTGTCTGCTGTCTATCCTTCAGTTCATTTGTCCGTCCACACATCCGTCTGTTTTTCTGTCTGTCTATCCTTCTGTTTGTTTGTCCATCTATAGACAGTATCCATTTGTCCATATATCTTTCTATCTTTCTGTTAATTTCTGTCTGTCTGTCTGTCTGTCCTATCTATGACTCTATCTATAGTTTTATCTGAGACACATTGATCAGCTGCTCAGCTGATTGTCAGCTGTGTGTTGTGCCTGTGTTTCATTAGCAGTGACTGTAGTGGTTTATGAGGCCACACTGGCAGGGCTGAGTAAGAGTGATGGAGCCCCAGTGCTCCCCGAGGCCATGACAGATTAGCTTCACTTACATAAAGGCATGTAGATCATCTGCAATCTGGACCCGTGGCCCACGCCACCAAGCCAGATAACGCTGAGGGATTGAGTTAGCCTTTAGATTGATTCTCCCCTCCACAGACAACACTTCCTCTCCTTCGCTTTCTTCCCTGCTTTTCTCCTAGCTCTCGCCTCTCTTTTACTCAATCACATTCTCTCCTTCAGGCATGTGTATTTCTCACGAACTCATATAGCTGGAAAATACAATATGTGGGTTTTAGTAATCTTGGTCCTCTCCACCTGTCTAACACAAAAGCAGTGCTATAATCATGTATTTTAATCTGAAACAAACAAACATAAGAAGAAATATATTATGTATACTTATTTGCCAGTACATTTTGTGTGTGTGTGAGTGTGTGTGTGTGTGTGAGTGTGTGTGTGTGTGTGTGTGAGTGTGTGAGTGTGTGAGTGAGTGTGTGAGTGAGTGTGTGAGTGAGTGTGTGTGTGAGTGAGTGTGTGAGTGAGTGTGTGAGTGAGTGAGTGTGTGAGTGAGTGTGTGAGTGAGTGTGTGAGTGAGTGTGTGAGTGAGTGAGTGTGTGAGTGAGTGAGTGTGTGTGTGAGTGAGTGAGTGAGTGTGTGAGTGAGTGTGTGAGTGAGTGTGTGTGTGAGTGTGTGTGAGTGTGTGTGTGAGTGTGAGTGTGTGTGTGTGTGAGTGTGTGTGTGAGTGTGTGAGTGAGTGTGTGTGTGAGTGTGTGTGTGAGTGTGTGTGAGTGAGTGTGTGAGTGAGTGTGTGAGTGAGTGTGTGAGTGAGTGTGTGAGTGAGTGTGTGAGAGTGAGTGTGTGTGTGAGTGAGTGTGTGTGAGTGAGTGTGTGTGTGTGAGTGAGTGTGTGTGAGTGAGTGTGAGTGAGTGAGTGAGTGAGTGAGTGAGTGAGTGAGTGAGTGAGTGAGTGAGTGAGTGAGTGAGTGAGTGAGTGAGTGAGTGAGTGAGTGAGTGAGTGAGTGAGTGAGTGAGTGAGTGAGTGAGTGAGTGAGTGAGTGAGTGAGTGAGTGAGTGAGTGAGTGAGTGAGTGAGTGAGTGAGTGAGTGAGTGAGTGAGTGAGTGAGTGAGTGAGTGAGTGAGTGAGTGAGTGAGTGAGTGAGTGAGTGAGTGAGTGAGTGAGTGAGTGAGTGAGTGAGTGAGTGAGTGAGTGAGTGAGTGAGTGAGTGAGTGAGTGAGTGAGTGAGTGAGTGAGTGAGTGAGTGAGTGAGTGAGTGAGTGAGTGAGTGAGTGAGTGAGTGAGTGAGTGAGTGAGTGAGTGAGTGAGTGAGTGAGTGAGTGAGTGAGTGAGTGAGTGAGTGAGTGAGTGAGTGAGTGAGTGAGTGAGTGAGTGAGTGAGTGAGTGAGTGAGTGAGTGAGTGAGTGAGTGAGTGAGTGAGTGAGTGAGTGAGTGAGTGAGTGAGTGAGTGAGTGAGTGAGTGAGTGAGTGAGTGAGTGAGTGAGTGAGTGAGTGAGTGAGTGAGTGAGTGAGTGAGTGAGTGAGTGAGTGAGTGAGTGAGTGAGTGAGTGAGTGAGTGAGTGAGTGAGTGAGTGAGTGAGTGAGTGAGTGAGTGAGTGAGTGAGTGAGTGAGTGAGTGAGTGAGTGAGTGAGTGAGTGTGTGTGTGTGTGTGTGTGTGTGTGTGTGTGTGTGTGTGTGTGTGTGTGTGTGTGTGTGTGTGTGTGTGTGTGTGAGTGAGTGAGTGAGTGAGTGAGTGAGTGATTGGGAGGGTTGGGGAAAGACCTAGTGACCCATCCCTGAAAATTCATGGACAGTCTCTCGTATGGCAAGAGATCAATATAGTAAAATATAGATTTTTACTAAAATATTGTAAAAATCGAATTGAAAAAATATCAAGTTTACCAGTGTTTTTCACTAAAGGAACAGCAGGAAGTTTTTATTTTATTTGTATATAATATAGTAAAACATAGTAATAAACAGAACCATGTATTTGAATATATGTTTAATATATAAAAATGTCAAATGAAGACTGAATATTATTTTATGCTGATGCAAACAAATTGAATCAGAGTTCACAAAAATTATTGAAACTTATCAACCTTTAACACCATTTTTGCCACTGAAGTTTGTCTTCTGTATTTTGTATTGCTAGCAAAAGTATTGTGAATATATTGTGAATATGTGATATATCAGCCAGCCCTAGTTAAGTTTTAGCATCCGTTTCCACCCTTTATCACATTTTCTTTCTTTCAAATCTTTATGAACACATCCATTTGTTCTAGCAGTCTAATTTGATTATGAGGTCATGCAGTGAATGAAATGTAAATGAACCAAGGAAACAGCTGAAATGCCAAAGGGAATGACTGAATTACATGTGAATTATTCATTAGAATATGTAGGTCTACTGTTCAAGGCACTGTTTTGCATTTGAAGTGTTTCATTACATTTGACATACAATCTGATACAATTCTTAACATCCCATGGAAATCTTGTAATGGGAAAACTTTGTGGTTCACAATAGCATTCCCAATGGGGTCCAAAACGTGCCAAACGCAAGTCAAAACTGCCTTTGCCGAGAAAATAAAACCTACTCTGTAGTTGGCTGGTAACTTTATTTTGAGCTTTGACATAATACATGGCTTAAGAGCGATATATCTGACCCTTAATGATGCGATCGATGCAAATCAAAGACTCGTGGCAACATGTAGAATATTCTTTGAATGAAGGAAGCTGCCAAAATTATAATATGAGGACTAACTGAATAAATAAATAGAAACAATTATGCAAAATTATAATGGTAACACTTTACAGTATTAGTTAACATTAGTTAACATGAAACTAAAAATGAACAACACTTCTACATCATTTATTAATCTTAATGTTAATTTCAACATTTACTAATACATTATTAATATAAAAGTTTGTATCTATTAACATTAGTTAATGCATTGTGATCTAACATGAACAAACAATAAACGACTATTTTTATTATCTAATATTAACAAAGATGAAAAATAACAAATGTATTGCTCATTGATAGTTCATGTTAGTTGCATTAACTAATGTTTACAAAATAAACCTTATTGTAAAGTGTTGCCATTATTATTAAGTTATATTAAGATTATAATTATTTATATACATTTTATTAATTATTTATTAATTAATTAATCATAAATAATAAACATTTATGGGTGTATTTATAGACTGAAAATGAATCTTAATTCACTTGCTATTGGCATGTGTGGCAAAAAGTACATTTGGACCCTGATTCCCCAGTATTATGAGTTCTAACAATAAACATAAGTAGGAGTCAATCTGTCGTATATTTTTAATTCAGTATGTATGTCGTTATGTAAACGCTGTTGTAACCCGGTTCCTGAACCGGTCGCCACTCACTCACTCACTCTCTGACAAATGTCTTTTTTCAGATTGATTGCTTTTCTGCTGTTTTATTCATAAATGTTTTTTCTTTCTCTTTGTTCCTTGAAGCAGTTGTGAAAAATGGTGCGCTCAGGGTGGCGTTTCCAGGCAAAAAAAAAAAAAAAAATCATTTTTAATGACACGTGCGTCACCTGTCAACTACATCATCACAGGCCAGGATTTTGCGTTTTGGAGGTTTTGTGTGTGTGCTTTTCACATATTACCCAGCGGCAACAGCAGCCTACCTCGTAATCAATTGCTATGGAAACATGTTATTCTGTGTGATTAATAGCATACACACATCTTATGTTATTCTCATTTGTCTGAGAGTTCTTTAAGGGTGCTTAAACAGAAACATCCAGCACTGTGCTGTATTCATTCTGATAGGGTGCCATTGCTTATCATTGGCAAGTCATCTCTCGGCTGCTGAATTTGAACATGCTCGGAGACAAAAGAGAGCAAAACGACTGCAAAAAGATCTGTGACAGGATGTCAGAAGTTGTCTTCGAAACGCTGCCGGTGAGATTATGAATAATTGGTTGCATTTATTGAGCTGCATATGACAGTGAGGCCTGACAGTTTTGTGTCAATTGCATGTTAACATGCTTGTTTTGACATCCTCGATTTAGGAGTCTTGACAAAACAGATATTGTCCATTGTATGCACGTATGGTATGTGCACAGTGTTGGGGAACTTTCCAAGCTACATGCTTGTCATAATCTAATATAGTTTAGCTACAGTCAAGTTACTCTTTTGCTGAAATAGCAATTGTTGTTTATCTATTTTTCTCCTGTGATGAGTTAAAATGATGAGTTACTTTCTTTCTGTATGAATTTTTTTCTTTGTCTTCTTGAGGATTCACATTTTATTTAAATTTTGACAGCCTGAGCTGCTCTATATCTGTGACACTTTTTATTTTATATGATATTTTATTGCTTTAAATATTTTATTTATATTTTCATTTCAGTCATATAAACTATTTTTTTCTGTTTTTTTATTTATTATTATTTAATTTCAGTTATATGAACTAATGTTTTTCTCGCTCTTTTGTTTTGTTTTTATTTTATTTTCATTTATTTGGGAATATTTATTTAATTTTTATAAATTTTTTTTTTTTTGCTCCTGTTTTGTTTTTCTTTCATTTTCATTTCAGTTATATGAGCAGTTTTTGTTTTGTTTTATTTGTATTTATTTGAGCTCTTTTTATTTATTTATTTATTTTTTATTTCAGTTCAGTAAGCTCATTTTTGTTTGTTTTGTTTTGTTTTGAAAAATCTGTCAGGTTTAAATTAGATTTTAAATCTTACATTTTCCGCATTCTCAGACTCAATATTTCCTTCAAAGCGTCAGATCTGCCAGAAAGGTTAAAGGGAGAGCTAAAATGAATAATAGTTTGGGAAAATGAATCCTGCACATAAGAAAAGCTGTCCTTCGCTACACATCAAGAAATTCCATTCAGCCACTGGAGACAAGTTTTCTTTTATTCACTTTGGGTTGAAGGTCATCAAAACTCACACTTTGCGCCTCATCAACACAGTAGGAGTGAACAAGGCGGAGAAGACAATTAATCCCTAATGATATTAATGATGCAATTAGAAGGTATACTAGCTTTTCCCGTGAAGGGGACGGAAACCGGTAGCGATGCTATCCAGGGACTTCACTAGTGTCAGTCCGCACCCTCTGATGCTGCTGTGATGCGCACAACAAAAGAAAGCCACTGCAGGAGTGTCTCTCGTTGCGTGCAGTTGAATGTCTTTGAATGTTGACCTTGGCACGGAGCTCCCTTGCGACCGAGTAGTGAAGGAATACATGTATACGAGATCAAATGCGCTCGGGCCTCACCTGGCACTGCCGGTCTGATGTTTGACTCTCCGAAGACCCTTTGCTCCAGCCACACTTGTCAAACTCCACTGCTGAAATTAACGAGGAAAAGTTAATTAGCTTTGATCCCTCTCAGATCTGCAGTAGATAAATTATTTGTCATTGACAGATCAGCCAAGTATTTATAATCCATTAAAACGCAACAGGGCTGATGAAATGGAAGGTTGAATGGCTTTTACAAAGACTAACGTGAGCTTAACTGTTGGCATTTACCCCATATCAATAAATCCTCATTCAAGTAAAAGGTTATGCCTGTTGACAATAGTAAACTGTAAAAGTTGAAAAAGTTTGTTTTTTAAGCTTTAATTAAGTGGCTAATGTTCACAGCTAAAGTTGATTTAATAGCGTATTAATAGGTAATATAATAGGTAAGATCCCTTTTGCAATCCCTGAACCCACTAGTTGGTGTTTGCAGTGTCCAAATTCAAGTCTTCAGCTTCTTGAGATGTGAAACTGATCCTCTGCAATCTGATGTACATTAACAAGACCATATTTCAGACCTAACAAAAGGCCACAGTTGCAGCACAATCAATATGAAAATACTCCAAATAAATGAAAAAAGCTCGCAAAGGAGGTTCAGCTGGTGAAGATGAGTTTGAGGGAGGGGCGCTGAAAGATCAAGCTCCATTCGCAGATTACAACATTTGATGGATACTCCAAAAACATGGCGGTGATCTTTATTGATCTTCTTGTTTCTAATCAGGGAGTGTAATTATTGACTCCTGTGAGGCTGTACGGGGAATTTTATAAATGCTGCTTTAAAATGCAGGTTTGCACATCATGATTTAGCGTCAAATCGGACCAGTTTGGCTATTTTGGAATTCAAATGACGACTCTTATCCTAAAGTAAAATCAAACGGGACTGTAAAGGTTGAGAATTACATTGGTAAAGAGGTTCCTCACAGGAGCGTCTTTATCTTGTGTGAGCTGTGTTTCCGCATCCAGACTACGGACGGGTTTCCTGAGGTGTTTTACCCCAGCTTTAAATATTAAATGATTTAGTTTCACAAGATGAAAGCCAGTTGTTTGTTTAAAAAACCTTTCCCAGGTACAGTGACTGCCTGAAGGTTCAAGATACAGAGAAAGAGAGACCCAAACATGTTCTCCAGGCGTTCCCGGTGAAGAAATCGGCATCTGCACTGCTTGTTTTTATATATTAAACATATGAGCATAACTATATTTAAACCTACCGGCGAGGGGCAAATTTATCAGCACGTCCATGGAGTTGTTGATGGGTCAAAGGGACCTTTTGATAAGGCGTAATGCTCTGGGAAGAGATCTGCCAGCATGTAGGAGACAGAATAATTGTTTCGAATAGGGATTCTCAGCAGACTCCTCTGAGCTTGTCAGCTGGTGTTTGAAGTGTGCACTGACATTGGGAAAAACTCAAGGGCAGGGGTTGAGCAGGAAACAGGCTCTCAAATGAGAACGGGAGGGGAGGGAACGAGAACTTGAGAGGAAAAACAAAGACAAAGGCGGCTTCACACAAAGTGCCATTTGTGTAATAAGTTGCTTGTGTGTGTTTGTATACGTGTTGAGAGAGTTGCTTCTGAACTATTAAATATGAGATATATTTCCCTCAGAGACCTCAGAAGGACCCGGCAATAAGACCTTGAGTTTTCCTTGACTTAGAGAGTCACCCAACATGAAACAAAATGTAGAAGGATACCTCACTTTACACTCAGGTGGGTCTCCCTTCATCTGAATGTAAAGAAAGAAACAAGTGTACTTTTAGGAACTTTGAACATGATATGAAACGCCACAAGGCTAGCAAACATGCCTTCTGGGGTGGGTTTGTGTGCAGTTGATTGTCTTGTTGTGTCCACAAAAGCATGCTGTGGCCAAGAAGTTGCCCTTCAGTTTTGAAGTTGATGTATTTGTAGGCTCTTTTTTAAGTTTCTCTTAGTTGAACTTCTCTACTCTTAGTTTTAATAAGGTGCAAGGCTGTAGTGTATTGTGAAAATGTATGCTATGTCAGAATTACCGTAATTATGTGATGACTATTCACGTCCTCAGAGCACGCCTGGGATGGCCATTGGGGGAATCGGGAGAATTCACGATGGGCCGCTCATAAATTCTTCCGAATAATGCTATCAAATTGTGCTACCAACACTATATTTGCACAGCTCTTTGTAGCAGTTATAGCCTAAATATTATTATATGGCGTATATTACGCATACAGTAAGGTGAGCCACGTGACTTAATAACCAGATTTTTTTTTTAATTATCCGTCAATGTTTTTAAAAACTCAGTAAATTATAACATTTTTGTGAGGCCTCATGTAGGTAGTTATTATTATTTGTCAATTATTATATAAAGTTGTGCCTTGATAAAAGTGTAGATACAATATAATACAAATGTCAGATCTTTTCTCTGATCTAACTTCATTTTCTTAGCCAAACTTTTGCAATTAAACAAACCAACTGGTTCCAAAGTAATTTTCTGGTGGATGTATGAGGTCAGAAAACTAAACTAAAATCTAAACTAAACTTTTTAAAATCTAAAAATGTTAATAAAACAACTAAATTAAATATTTTTTTATATTAAAAACGATATAGTATTTAAATAAATGGTTTTCTGTCAGAATAATAATAATAAAATAATTTTCTGGTGGATGTATGCGGTCAGAAAACTGCTGTGCCATTGCACACTATAACTTTTTAAAATCTAAACTATATAGTAGTTAAATAAATAAATGGTTAGAATAAAGGTGTATCAAGGCCTCTTTTATATTCACTTTGAAATTATTTCTAAATATCCATCATTTGATGTGCAAACAAATTAATAATAGTGTTTTCCTAGGAGAGGTTTGTATATACTGTCGTTTTAGGCCTCGCACAACACATGCTTGACACCGAAAAGTGTGTGCACTCCAACCTGGAACAAGGGGATAAATTATAGCACACAACAAAAAGTTGCATGAAGTTTCCCTGGGTGTCCTTGTGACAGGCAGTGCATGGCATTAAATGGCACAGTGCGAAAAAGAGGACAACCCACTAGACAACTAGACGAGAAAGGAAACAGTCATGAAGAAAACATGAGACTTGTATTCTCTTCCTCGACACATATTAAAACAGAGCGAGGCTGGAAACGATTAAACAAAATCTACTGTCGAGGGAAAATGTATAAAAAAAACTTTTTTTTTCTATCAGTCAAAACTGTGACAGAATTGTCACAGTCTCCTTTGAAGTCAGCGACGGAAGCCAACGAGGGACCTTGCAAGTGGGTAAATAAAAGATGGAGCATTTCTCCCCCTCTTTCCTTCGCTGGTTAATAGGGCAGCCCCCGCTGATCAAAAGCACATTAGCTTTGATTAATCAATCAATGCCCTGGCGGCCCACTCCTTCCTGTCAATGACTGGGGCCGCCAGCTAGCACGCTGAATGGAGGTTAGCGTATGATCCAGACCCCTCCTTACTGAACGCAACCATCCGGATGCCGTTCTCACGCCGAGATGCCAGGCGAAATCCTCAACAATCGATCTTTAGTCTCTTTTACTGCTTTAATTTGTGAACCCTTTCCTGCTAATGACTCGGTTTGAGGTGTATTCATTTTACCACAGCAGACTTCATCCTGTCTGTGCTTTTCTCGTTTGAAGGCATTTCAAGTTTTATTGCTGCCACGGAGGTTAAGTTTAGTACGAATCGCAAGCAAAACATTACAGAATATTTTGAGTGAAACTAACTTTTGCAGTTTATAGAAATGTTCCCTTTATTTTACAACAGTTGAGGTCCGTCAATGAGTCCAAACGATCTATGAGTTAATATACAGTATGTAAGGGATAATGTATAGCGAGGCGGTTGTTATAGCGAATAACAACCCCGACAGGCTGAACGGGACCCCGACGCGAAGCGGAGGGGTCTTGAATCAGCCTGAAGGGGTTGTATTCGCTATAACAACCGCCTCGTTATACATTATCCCGCTTATTACATGGCTACCGACAAAATTAATAAATAATTTGACACAAATTATTGATTAAAAAAGGAGTTTATTGATTTAAAAACGATTGTATTGCTTCCGCTAAAGAAAATAGTCCGTTCCGCGTCCATAGCAACGCTCTGTTTTTCATGGCAACGGTGTGTTATACTTCGCAGCGGTCTGTTATCAAGAAATAACAGACCGCATTCTACATTGGAATTCAATCAAGCCATGTAATAAATATATATATATATATATATATTTATATATCCTATCTTCCTAGCAGTATATCATCCACATATATAAAAATAAATTTATACAACAAAATATTAAATTGTGTATATATATATATATATATATATATATATATACACATAATTTTATATTTTGTTGTATAAATGTATTGTTTTATTTTTTAAATGAGCATATATATATACACACACACACACACACACACACAATTATTAACTGTATTTATTAGTGAGTCATTGAATCATTTACTCAATCTACTCAAATCGGAATAAAAACAGTGTTGTTGCTGCTTTGGTTTCGTGTGTAACTTTTTTAGTTTGCAGAACAATAAATGTTGTGTCTAAAATATAAGTTGCTCAGTATTAACTTGTTAATTGAACTTTTGTATAAAACAATATCTCTCCATTGCCAGCTGGGATGTAAAAACCTTGATGCTCAATATCTCAGAACCACCCTAAACGGAGATAGAACCTTATAATACTAAGCTCACGAATTGCTATTGTGTGGAATATCAGCATGGATACTCGGCCTGTGGCTGTTGAACTTTAATGCTAATTTACTTATCTAAGGGAATAATCATTCAAATGTCTAAAAAAAAGAGAAAAAAAAAGCTAGTTTACTCGATGGCCAACCTTAAAGGTCTTTAATATGTTCCACAACACCTTGGTCACTGTTGTGGAAAGTTACTTTTAAAAATAATGTGTTACAATATTGTGTTACTCCCATAAAAAGAAACTAGTTCCGTTACTTGGTTAATTTTTATAGAAAGCAATGCGTTAATAACAAAAACAAAAGTTCTATTTTTGGCGAATGTAAAGGCCCTTTCATGCCGAAAGTGAAATGAAGAAACCTCAGACTGAAGGAAATGTAAATTAGTCAATAAATGGGAAAACAAAGTAACTTGTGTAACTAATTTGAAAAAGTAACTCTGATATTTTGTTGTAAATTTAAAAATAATGTGTTACTTTACTAGTTACTTGAAGAAAAGTATTCTGATTATGTAACTCACGTTACTTGTAATGCGTTACGCCCAACACTGTTACTTGTTTCCGTTCTGATGGTCTGTTACGCTCCACAAATGCGAATGTAATTTCATATGACAGGGAAAGTAAACTTTCTTTCCAGAGTTGTGTGTGTGTAGGGGGGGGGGGCTCCCCGTGGGGGACAGAGCGCTGAAGAAGCCCTGTTCCAATTCTGTCATTGTCAAAGTTTGACATAATAAGCGATTGTTCACGCGCCTTTGTTGAGTGATACAACACAAGAGCAGGGTCCCAATTCCTCACTGTTAATTTTTTGTTGTTTAAAGGAAAAAACACAAGATGTCTATTCCTTTAAGGGATGCTTGGCAGTGCTTATGCTAAGTAATGTAATAAACCTGTCGTGATGTCTGTTTGAACACCTTTTATCTTTCCAAATCCACAGGAGGGCTCTACCTTTGCCACGTCGAAGAAAAGCGGCATCTCTGAAATTATTTAAGTAGCCCTTTTTTGAAAGCCCAGACAAGTTAAGAGAATTCACATCTAAGATCAAAGCTGTGCAGTCGCAGTGCCACTGGAGTAAGTATTGGCTCTCTAGCTTTCTATGTTGCGATCAAGTGCTGTTTTTTTGGTTAAAAGACTGTGCTAGCTTTTCCTAGCACCGACTATAAAGTTGAGCATGTCTACATGTTTACATCCAGGTGTGTGTGTGTGAACAGCTAATGAAGTGTCAAGATATATATGATGTCCACCAATGGAAAGCAGGCATTTATAATGTACCAGCCAAAAGATTGCTTTATCTCTAACACCAACGTTAATGTAAATGTCAACACTTCAGCGGACTTTAGATAGATTAAATGGTTAGTGCACTAAAAAAAAGAAGTTCTGTCATCATTTACTCACTCATTTTGTTCCAAACCTGTATGTTCTATTGTCTGTTGAGAAATATTAAATTTGATGTTTTCATGAACGTTTTACTGTTTGACATTTTATCTGTCAAGTGTGGAAGTGTTTGTACCCATAAATAATAATAAAAAAAGGTTATACTGAGATAATTAGAAAATAAGAAATCTGAGAATAAATTAAATTTTGAGATATAAAGTCGCAATTACTTTTTTTTTTACTCGAACTTCCATAGTCAAGTTTCAACTTGGACTAAAAAATCCCAGAATAAAAGTAGTCCGTATGACTTCATGTGCTATATTTCAAGTTTTTAATTTACTTTTATTAATTTAGCAGATGCTTTATCCAAATCCACTTGTAGGATACAAGCAGAAGCAATTAACCATGTGTATGACACAATATAAGTAATATTACCATACCAAATTATTGTAAGCATGTACAAACATAAAAAATATTGACTTTTAATTATTTTATTTTTTTTACTATTTTTGCATAAAAAAATAAATTAGTATCTAGTGTACTATTCCAGTTAAGTGATTTTTTTAATGCAAAAATAGTACAAATAAAATGCAAAAAAATTGCAGATAACATTAAGATTGCATCATATTCCAGTTCAAAATTAAAAAATGATTTTTGTAACCAATGCCATTTTGCTGCCAATGGTGTTGATGTGTCATTGTTGCAACTGTTCCTCACTCAAAGCTGTCGGATGACTTCAAAAGTTTTGAAATATAACACAGTAGTCGTGTTGAGCCATTTATGGAGATTTTTTGAATTTTTTGGTCCATTTTGGAACTTTCCAGACATTCTATAATCCTTCAGATGAGACGTTATTAAACCGAGGTCCTGACTGTCTGTGGTGATTAATAATCCATTCGAAAGAGTAGGGGTTTAACCCCGGCATCCTGGCCAAATATATATATATATATATATATATATATATATATATATATACAGTATATGTATGTACTGATTGGCTTCATCACTCCGTCTCCTCTCCACCAATAAACTGGTGTGTGGTGGGCGTTCTGGCACAATATGGCTGCCGTCTCATCATCCAGGTGGATGCTGCACATTGGTGGTGGTTGAGGAGATTCCTCCCATATGTAAAGCGTTCTGAGTGCCGAGAAAAGCGCTATATAAATGTATAAATGTAACAAATTATTAATATTATATGGTAAGAGCTACATAGTGACTCTTAAACAAACTTATTTTTGTGTTCCACATAAATAATTAACATCACATAGGTTTGGAACATAAGGGTGAGTAAATAATGACAGAATTTTCATATTTAGGTGAACCGTTCCTTTAAGAACACACTGATGTTTGTGTAAGATTCAACTGAACACCATTATATGTAAGGTTGAAGAAAAGAAAGTTCTTTCGTTAGTTTCTTTATTCATCTCTCTTCATTCTTGACAGATAAATCTGCTGGGATTCTCTCTTTTTTTCCTTACACAAGAACATCTCTAATTTCATCAGCTCTCCTGACTGACAAGCATCATTACGGATAAAATTATCTTGGTAATTATCCTGCCGAAAAGAGATTTATTTCCCTTTGTGAGGAGGAGAGCGGATCCATGGGGCCACGCAGTGATCTGCAGCGTGGAGACGCTTCGTTAAAATAAGCATCCTAATGAGACGAGCCCTCCTGCAGAGCGCCGAGGCCCAAGAGTTACGCCTAGCAGGAGCAGGAGCTTTTGTTCAGATGTGCATTAAGTAAGCGTGAACACGGTACCGTCTGAGTTTGGAGGGCCACTTATCGAGGAATTCACAGTACGTAATTATCTTAATTTGCACCCCGGAGCCATATCCGATATGAGACCTTCCGCCCATGACTACTCTGACGTAACTCACTCGTAGGCCCGTGCCACGAAAAAGGTGTCAAGCTACTGTTGGGAATGTGAGATGATTAACAGAGAGTTCATTGACTGAGA
The DNA here is from genome assembly GCF_965113295.1 of Leuciscus leuciscus. Classification (NCBI taxonomy): domain Eukaryota; kingdom Metazoa; phylum Chordata; class Actinopteri; order Cypriniformes; family Leuciscidae; genus Leuciscus; species Leuciscus leuciscus. Next base: position 29,015 of record NW_028118185.1, read on the forward strand.
TTGGTGATATTTAGTTTGCAAAACTTTGCCTGTAGATACAGTTTTGGAAAATTTGACTATTAACTTGCTTGAACCAGACTTATCTGTTAACCTGCACTGGTTTGTTGAATTTAAAACCATCATGAACAGAAGCAATGAATTTTCGAATGATGGAATTCTTTCTGTTTCTTAGTGAATCCCCATGAACGTTTACTTTTGGCTGAAGCATTTATCCAAAGCCATTTACAGCTATACATTTAAACAGTTGAGAGGGGATTTGACACAACCCTGATGCTAGTGCCATCCTCTTCCAAATGCATTGGACATATTTTGAGTGGATTTGTGATGGTAATGTTTTCTGAAAGTGATTTTTGAGTCTCCACTTAACTGTTGTTTGTGTGTTTGATTTTCATAATAGATCATTAGCAATTGTACAGGTTGACTAATTTTGTCATTAAACTCAGAGTTTAGGTGACGCTTATGGGGAATCAAGCTCTTTACGATAATGAGCACCAGTGTTTGCCGTAATTAAGTGCCGAAACAAGTAGCCTCTTTTCCTAATGGCTCTGCTAGTTAAGGGTCATTGTCGATGGATAGATTATTAAAGACTGAAAGAACTTAACAGACGCCTACAGGAGCTGCAAGACAACTTTCAAGTGTTCACAAGGAGGCCTTTAACCAGAAGCTGCCGTGCTGTTTCTGTGATATTATCTTAGGTAACGTTGTTTGCAGTTAAAGTACTGATGGACTAAGAGAATCTTTAACATTAAGCAAGTAAAAAAATTATGCTATTTTAAAGGATCCTAATTTTGTTTTGGAGGTTTCCTATAATAAGTTTACATGCATCCATGATCAAAAAACACTTTAATTTCCTCAAAAATACATCGCACATCACCTCGTTTCTGAAAGAGTATGAAAACAGTCTTTCTAAACCCCTCCTTTCCAAAACTCTGCTCTGATTGGTCAGACGGCCCTGTTGTGATTGGTCGACCGCTTACTGCGCGTGTCAGAAACGCGATACATAGCGCTGAAAACGGCGTCTCTCGAAATGTTGGCAACATGAAGCAAATTCTTCCAGGCCTCATTTACAACTAGTGTTTGAGGGCGGGGCAAGGTAGACTTTGTTCACAATGAAGACTGTAGGTTGGCATTATGCAAATTTGTTACAGTTACATATATGTAACAGGAAGCGAGACTGGAATTGCTGAAGACTCGTTTCGCCAGTTCAGAATCGATTTTTTCATTTAGGAGGCAATAACTTTATTTGTCGTGCACTTTGATTTTTAAAACTTTGCAGACATTTCACATTCACAAACAGCTGTATTACACACTACATGAAGGATAATGCTCGAAAAAGTATAATAGGGGCACTTTAAATAAAATGTTTTGGTTACACTTTATTTTAAGGTGTCCTTGTTTCAATGTAATCACTAATTATTAATACATTTAAGTAATGAGTAATAATTAACAGCACATATACTTACTATGTTTTGTTTCTAGGGTTTGGATTAGGTTTGGTTTAGGGTTATTTGCATGTAATTATGCATAATTTACTGTTGTTACTAGTAAGTACATGTAACATGTGTAACAAGGACACTAAAATAAACCTTTTTTCCCAAACTTTTCATTCTTTGTATCTCTTACTGGTTTGATGTTCTTCTGATCTAAATTACTGTGTTTATAGTAATTTATTTAAGGTTTTATATGGAAGCTCAAAAGTCAAAATTATGAAATTATGTTTCTGAAATTATGAAATAATGTAAGGAACATATTTTTATGTCATTTTAATGTCATACTCTTGACTTTTTATCTCAAAATTTCACATTTTTATGTAATCATTTAACTTTTTAGCATAAGTAATCAATAATTTGGATTTTTATCTCATGATTATGGTTTAATATATCAACTTTTTAATCTCATACTGTAATTCTGATTTATTGTATTTTTTTGTCATAATTATGACTTTTTTTTTTGGGCTGCGGTTGCCGTTAAGCTCTGGTTGACATAGAAACGATATCCTGAGACTCACCAAAATCTATGGATATTCCAAGACTTGCACTCATATGTGCATCCCAATTCACAGCAGACTTGTGCACTATTCTATCCCATTTTGTAGTATAAATAGTGTGAGTAATGTGTTCACATTGAAAATTCCAAAAAGAAAAAGTGCACTTCAAACACCCGAATGATGCACTTTATTATCCAGAGAGCCATGTAGTAAACGGAGGTAATTCAGACGTGTTTTTGGAGACATAAAACTGCCAGCCCTGTCAAAGCGGGTCACCTTCACATGCTGATTGCATGATGCAAATTTATGGTGTAAACATGCATCCAAGCAAGTATTTGTACATAGGCCTACTCAGCGTTCTGCTTTTGAATGCCCAGGCACAGTGCATGTGACAGTGCAGGAAGAAATGTAGAGGCCGCCTTGGGTCGATACAAAAAATGTATGTGCTTGGAGCCTAGGAGGCATTCAGTAATGAAATCAATAGCTGTGCTTGGCTCCTAGCATTAAGATCATTGGTCTGGCTGTTATTTAGTCATCGTTGTCCTACAACCCGGGAGCAAGTTGGCTACCAGTGAAAAATCAATAAAGTGACACCACAGTCGGCATCCCAATTACTGGTGAGACTGGTGAGAGATCAATTCATGTGTTGGCCATTAACAGGTCCTTTTGGGAAATCATACTGCATTATTTGTGTTCGGTTCTGTCTCGTAGAAGCGCTCTCCTTCCCTGTCTCGCTCTAAAACGGTGAATTATACAAATCAACAAGAGATTGTACAGCCAAAGACCTAGTTACCTTGTTTTGCTTTGCTTTGTGCAGCCCTGACATCAGTGATCTCGCAATAGCATGTAGGTTGTTAGCATTGTGTGCTATGGCTTACAAGCCATATATGATGCAAAATGTCACTTAGGAAGAAAAACTTTAAATTACTGTGATTTATTTTGAAAGAAGAAAAGAAAATGCTAGTTATAAAATGGATCGCTCTGACTCTAAATTGTGATTGGACGAGCCACGTTCATGAATACCGACTGTTTCCTGAACACTCACCTTTCTACCATTGTTTGGACAAACAGATAAGTCGGCTGGTTGGGAAGCTTGATCTATGTTGGAAATCGGATATGAATATTGTGAAATTATTATTAAAATAGACTGTGTTTTATATAAAAACATCATGTAATTTATTGCTGTGATGTAAAGCAGAATTTTCAGCATCATTTCTCCAGTCTTCAGTGTCACATGTTCCTTCAGAAATCATTCATATGCTGATTTGCTGCTTAAAAAACATTTCTTAAAGGGTTGAAAACTGTTTAAAATGTGAAAACCGTGATTCACCCGTTTTTTCCCCCAAGATTTCTAGATGATTAGAAAGTTCAAAAGGACACTTTTTATTTGAAATAGAAATCTTTTGTAACATAAATGCCTTTACTGTCACTTTTTATCAATTGAATGCATTGTGTATTAATGCTTAACTTTGCAATGCATAAAATGTGTTATATTAATGGCAAAGCAAATGAACGTCGCTTTGCCATTGACCAACTGTACTGCAAAAGTTTTAAAAGTGCATAATTGTTTTAAATGAAATACTTGATTACTTAAATGAAATGCATTTATTCTGAATTCATGTACAACACTGAAAGATTACCCAATTCAACTGAAATTCATAAGTCTTGGCAAAAGTGTTGAAACACTAGGCAGCCGTGCAGCTTGCTGTGTTCAAAGTCAAATATTTTATTAAATGTGAAACTGCTTCCAAGTCTGAAGAAAAAGCAGTTAGCGTTCTTCAGGTGAGGTGCAAATCAAACACTAATGATATGTGTCTTACAGCATTACAATTCTGATGGTGAAGTTGTTGACACCTGACACAGACCACACTGTTAAATCTCTGACTGCGGCACGACATCTTTAAATCCCTTGTCCCGACACGTTGATTGACATCTCTCATGTGCTCCTCTGGCAAAGTAGCACAGTCCCACATTTCTCCCTGGAATGGTAAACACAAGGTAAAGCATATTAGTTGGAGAAGCCGGCAAATGCGACGTGTCAGTAGGAGAATATCTCATCAGTCCACATTCTTTATCAACTAGTTCTCTGCGCCGCACTTTCTCGTGCAGCTCATCCATATGTAAAGACCAGAATATGTTCCAGCAGCGATAAGGATGTTTCTCGCACCTGCGATGCCTTACAAAAACACGAGCACAATGGCGACATGACGTGCAGCTGTTTAGCGTGACAGTGGTGTAATTGTGAGGAGGGAGAAGACGTCTTGCTCTTCACTCAGCTTGAGACAAGACCAACTTCTCGCTTCGAGATCCTCTGCTGAGGAAATTGACAGGAGCGGAGAATGACTAGATCTCTTTAGTGCCTACAATTTACATGGCATGATGCCTTATGTGTGCAGTCAACAGAATAAGGCCTAACGAAGCGGATACCTTAAACACACACCTTCAAGATAGCAATGGTTAAGTGCCAATGCACCATGCGGCGTTCAGCATGACTGAAAACACCTGAAAAATAAGCTCTTTTATTTAGAAGTTGAAGAAAAACACCTATATTTGTTAAGCTGACAAGCTTTTTATGGAAGCTTGTTTCCGCCACTGAATAAAACAATTGAAAAGATAATTGCGACTTTTAATTTTGCAATTCTGACTTTTTCCCCCCTTTTTTTCACAATTGCTAGCCTGGTTAAAACCAGACCATTCTCAGTAGTAACTGAGTTATGGTCTGGCAAAGCTTAATTAATAACTCATTTCCAAAGGGGCGTCACCAACGGACGTCGCTCAAATCCTCTATTAAATCTAATTTAATTTCCTACCGTTTCGGAGAGAAATGTAGTAGCACGTTCATCTGCCAGTGGGTCTTTCATGGAGACTGTCCTCATGTGTTTGCAATTTTAATATGCATTTAAAAGTTGCTGCGCTTCACCAACTGACGTCGCTCAAATGCCTCTGGGCGCAATTGGATAGACCTAAAACCAATCAGAGCGATCGTCATCGTGTAAAGCCCGCCCCAACGTTTCTGATTGGTGCCGCGATTTCGAGGGATTAGAAATGGGCTTGAATGAGCTCTTTGCCAGACTACTTGCAGAGCAGAAGTTGTCTGGGTTTTCCCAGGCTACACAATTGCGAGAAAAAAGTCAGAATTGTGAGATAAAAAAGTCGCAATTAGCTTTTTTATTTTTTATTCTGTGGCGAAAACATGCCATACTACTTTTTATCCCAAGTAACTTAAAAAAAAAAAACACTCACATGGCAACTTGTAATAATTCGTAGGAGATGGAAGTCATGGTATTACATCAACCGTTCAAACTTTTATGTTTTTTTTTTGTTCGTTTTTTTTTGTCCTGTTACAATACCAAGATATGTTTAAAATTTGGGTTAGAAGTTGGGCTTTATGGTATATAGGCCCTACTTTTTTTTATGAGTTTGTCATCTGCTCATCTCGTACGAACTCTCATGAGAGCGGGTTGGAACCTATAACCTATAACACTTTAAATTAATTTCTAGAAGTGTTTTGTGATATAAAGTGCTCAGTTATGACAGTATTAAGTTTGGATGTATCATACAGATCATAATGAAAATGTACATAACTTTTATGCCTACTTAAATGCTTAAAAACACTATTTAGAAAACATTGTGTAGATTCTAAATTGAAATAAAACTTTTCAAGAAGACCTGTTTACACCTGAACTAAGCGGTCAGAAAAGCATACGTTTTGAAAACATGGGGAATAACACTTCCTATTTTGTTCCAGTGACTATTCACACAATTTTACTGCCTGGGTAAAATATTCCAGATAAACTGTGGAGTGAAATCAGCATATTTTGCAACCCCTCACTGTTACATAACTAGACAAACAGGCTTAGGGAGTCACCATGAGTATGCAAGCATACTTGCCAACAGCAAAAAGAAAAGACAAAACACAAAAGAAACAGCAATTGTTGTGTTTGATTTGACTGGAAGACCTTACTGTACAGATCAAAATAATCTAGGATTAGTCATTGATCCACAAAGCTCCAAAGAATTAAGCTGTTAACTTGACAAGAAAATCACGCTACAACAAGGAATGATCTGGCTCTGGTCCAAGTAGGCTGTCCTATACGGACGTACTTGCACCATAACTGAGCAATTGATTCAAAGCGCTGTGACACTTGTCATCCGCAAGAATTGTAGCCTACCAGGTAAGCACGGAGCAACATTTCCCTTGTTGCCCCAATTTTGTTTGATATTGCTGCATTTGATTGGAGAGGGTGTGAGTGACAAGCTCCAAATATTTAAACTCTTTAAACATCTGGTCTTACATACGAGCGAATGGACCGACATCGAATAGCCTACTCCCATTATTATACTAAACAAAGCGGCACAATGTATTATAATAGAAACTCTATTAGTTTCAGTGTAAACAGGTTGATTAAAATGGAGGCGTTGTTGTGTCGGGTCGCTCGCATGCAGCGGCGCAACAGGGTGGATGGGCTGTAAAAAATAGATAGTGAGCAAAATATGGTATGGTAATAAAATTTTACACAGTGTTTGTAAAGTAAGGGCTTTGATATAATGTGCATCTGTAATGAACTTGTTTATTTGATAAGTACAGTAGTGGTATTTCCTCAAATGTTTATTCAATAACGAATAATAACGATGTCCAATTCGTGAATTTTTTTATATACACTGTTAGACTTTTCTGTAATTTCTACAGTTATTTACTTTAAATCCCCCAGTATTATACTGCTATTTCTCTTTACAGTAAATAACTGTGATTCCAATTGCATCATGGGAATTTTCTGTGACGTCTAACACCACATACAGAGACTTACTGTATTTTTTAAATTTGCTGTATACTACTGTATTTGACGTAACTGCCTCTCTGGCTGGCACCATTCCACCGTGCTTTTTATTTCCTAATTTTTGCCTTACACCACGTGTCTACAACGCTTTAATAGCCAGAGCAGAGGCTGTCTATATTGGACACATTGAAGCGACCGGACCTTTAAATGCAAACCTGTTTATCCCTTGTAAGAACTAGTGCGAGCGCTTGGACTCGTATCGGACTACGTCTGAAATATAACGGCCGCGGCGCATCACTATACTGTCTGGGATTTGTCGTGTCGCGTCAGACAGACATCCAGTGTAGGTAATGGGGTCTGTCTTTTGTTGGATCGCGACGTTCGTGTCTGGCCCGGGGAAGAGACGGAAT
>NW_028118184.1:0-7500 GCF_965113295.1 Leuciscus leuciscus
TTTGGGTGCACCCAAATTTTGTGCTGGTGCACCTAAATAAAAAAGTTAGGCGCACCAGTGCAACCAAGGCAAAAAGTTAGTCTGGAGCCCTGCACCAGAGCCATAGAGAGAGAGAGTTGCGACACTCCCATAGACCTCCGTTGTAAATAATGGCGGCGCTTTTAACCGCCTACTTCCGGGATATGAAGATCGGAATAGTTCCAAACACTGTCATTTGGGCGTTGGACACCATTCACTTACATTGCTGCGCGTCGAGTTGTTCCAGAGTTAAGTTGCCGAAATATCGACCTCTTTTGAATTGTCAACTGTCTATATTGTATCAGAGGCCCTTTGCGATGCTTATACTGGTCTTCATTTGTACATGCACAGCGTAATTATTTATATTTTATGTTGGTTGTTTCAACCAATTTTCAAGCACTGCCTGCTAGCTAACGTTAGTTAGCTAGCGCGACTTCGTCAGCTAAGAGTTCGGTAATGAATCGCTACCACCTTTATAGCAACTTTTATTTAATTTAATTTTTTGGGATATACTAACTTTTCATTATGTTATTATTGTCTTGAGTGAAGCGGCTTGTGAGAACAATGCTGGACCTTTAGGATTGTTATGGCCATCACCAGTCCTGTCTGTTTCATGGATCACCTGCCCCTGGTTTTTGTTTTTCTTGTTCATACACACAAGCACACATTTTTGTTGTCTGTCAGTGTTTAATAAAAAATATTTTATTTGAAAACCTTCATTTGTATCAGCCATGCTTAAATTCGTTTTTAATCTGTTATAGTTTTGATAATGTGTATGGCCTTAATCTTAAAATAATATTCTTAGTCTTAACATGATCATGTTTCACGTTGTGGTCCTGGGGGTGGCCACTTTCATCAGAAGAAGTGAGCTAGCTTCTAAGCGAATTCTGAACGGACCGCCACGGCAGACCTCTTTGCGTGATCACGAAGGTAGGCTAATGGCTGAATCAAAATTTATAAGCAAAATCACGGGAATCAATAGCCTAATACAGCCCAGTTGTGCTAAAATAAATATCATGAGACGTCCATCATCAGATGAATGATATGGAAAAGTTAAGTTAGAGCCGCTAAAGCCAGTGCTACTACCCATGCGAACATGAACACTAAGCTTTTCCCTCCAAAAATATAGCCTAAAACTTATCTCCAAATGCAAAACTGACATTAACAAAATGCAATAATGCAATAACAGCTGAAAAAGTACTTGGGTGTGTGTTTTATTTTATATTTACCGTTCAATAATGCAATCGCTGCTGTCTGTCCCATAGAAGAACATGACAGCCAGCGTACGTTTTGGAACTATTGGGGCTTACATGAACCACGTGACAGCCATAGCGGCGACATCAAAGAGTGTCGCAACTCTCTCTCTCTATGGCTCTGCCCTGCACTAAAGACTGGAGTTATGATGCTGAAAATTCAGCTTTGATCACAGGAATAAATTACACAATTCAGGGCTTGAATTTCGGCGAGGGATTGCGGGTATTGCGCATCATTTTTATAATTCCCGCAGGTCTCCCACTTATAATGCGGGAAATTCCCGCAAACATTGATTCACTTTAGCCTGTAGGTTGTATTAGTAAATTAATCCACACAGATTATAAAATCAAATCAGTCATTTTAAAACTGTCTGCGATACGCAATTTCTCAAACAGCATGAGTGATTCAGCGGTGCTGCGTCTTCTATCTCTCGTCTCTCAAAATGGGTTGCACAAAGCAATCGTTAAGCGCGCTGCAGACGGCGATAACACTCTCGCGTTTCGGGAGTCGGGATAGACGGAGTTGTCACTTGCATAATCGGGCCAGCATTGCATCATGAGTAACTAAACTTTACCATTTGCACGTCTTTTTAAGTCTTACCAGTTTAAGCATTCACGCGATTTTAAACTCTTCGGTACGTGCGCGCTGTCTGAGAGATGTTGCTCTGCACACATACATAGAGTAAAGCCGCCTCACACACAGCTCGCGGGCAGTGTTGGGTGTAACTCATTATAAGTAACTTGTTACGTAATCAGATTACTTTTTAAAGTAACTAGTAAAGTAACGCATTACTTTCAAAATTTACAACAAAATATCTGAGTTACTTTTTCAAATAAGTAACGCAAGTTACTTTGTTTTCCCATTTTTGACTGACAGCTCTCCTGTCCTCATGTTGAGACAAATTGAAGTGCAGAGGCGTTGTGTGTGTAAACATGATGATTATTGTAGTTCTAGACTAAATGTGAGTGTGCATTTACTCAGTATTCCTCAAAATGAATAAAATCAGTGAAATGCAGAATCAAAATACCACATGCAAACCCATGGGCGTCGGAACCATTGTATATGGGTGGGACAAGACCCACCCACTTTTTAAGATCAATGATATTATAGGCTACCCATTCACTTTTACCATCTCTAATTCAGCGCATTTGTCTGTTCGCTTTTCAGAGCGCCGTCAGTCAAATCCATTCCACTTGAAGAATTCCCTAATAAATTAAACTCCATTTCCGCTGAATCGCTACATTATATTTCTCAACGAGCCGCAACTGATGAAAGTAACCGCCCGTTGTACCCTTCCAGTCAAATATTGCGTTGCAAACATCAATAACAGCTTTAAGTTGTCATTGCTGGCAAATGACCATGGAATTAGGGGGATAATCCACGGATAGCTGTGCATTTAATGCACGACGTGGAGGCAAAGAAGCGCCCGACGTGAAGTGGAGTTTAGTTTAGTTTACTTGTTTTATTAAAAGGCACCAGAATACATGATATTTACTCCAGTAACATTTTTCTGAGGGAGGACCCACCCACTTTTTTTTTTCTTCCGACGCCCATGTGCAAACCTCCAATAACTAAATATGTTAAATAAAACAAATGTTTATGCATTTAATCTCACTTTATTGACCGATGTACTTGCTTCTGACTTCGATGATTCAGCTAAACCATAAGCAAAAATGACTAAAGATTTTTTTTTTTTTTATTGGTAAAGTCAGTGTTAAATTCTCTTCTCCTGCATCCTAGAATCGAAGCAGCTGAAAGGTTTGTTTGAGGGGCGCCCTCTACTGAACACGCGTGAATCTGCATTTCCTTCAGCCTGAGGATTATTATTTCACTTTTGGTGTGAAAGGGTCTTTACATGTGGCCAAAAATATAACGTTTTATGTTATAAAAAAACAAGCCCAGTCGAGGTGGGGGAAAAAAAGTAACGTAACGCATTACTTTTCTAAAAAAGTAACTAAGTAACGCAATTAGTTACTTTTTAAGTGAGTAACGTAATATTGTAATGCATTACTTTTCAAAGTAACTTTCCCCAACACTGCTCGTGGGTAACAAAAGTTATTTTTCGTGGATTATATCGCTTTAACAGTCAAAAACATGCGAAAATTATGTCAATTTCGGTCTTGGTGAGTATCCTCCAAACACAGTGGGTTATGTCTTAAATAAGCATAAATCGCCACGTGACCGTATAATGAACACAGGATCCGTGCACTAGCTCTTAAAGGGACAGCAGACATATGTGTCTGTCATTCATTTGGTTGTCAAAACAACAAAACATAGCTTTCATTTTAAGGAATCAGGATTAATAGCTTATGTATTTAATTTAGTCAGGACTAAAATACTACCCAGTGTTATTTTTCATTTGATTACTTTATTCAGTCTCTGTATTTCTGAATACTAGACCTAATTAGACCTAAGCAAAAACTTCTCTCTTTATTTCTCTTTATTGGTATCTTTATTCTATTGTATTTATTTGTGCTACTTTTTCTATTTAATTCAAAGATTGAAATCAAGCTTCCTTGTGTTGTGTAAATTCTTAAGAACAAAATTACCCCATTGTAAAAATGCGATGAGTGAGCATACATTTAGGCGAGATAAATGTAATAATAATAAAAAAAAAAAAGTCTAAACTCCCCCCTCAAATTAAAAATTCCCCCCCATAAGAATCACCTAAGGGGGGATTTCCCCCCCATTTTCCAAAATGAAATTCAGGCCCTGCAATTATACTATATATATATATATATATTCACATAGAAAACAGCTGATTTACACTGGAATGATATTTCACTGTTTTTACTGTACACTGCCTTGGTGAGCAGAAGAGACTTGTTTCAAAAACATTTAAAAACAATTATTCCAAACTTTTGACCGGCAGTGCTGATTGGTCAGTGATCCAGTGGCGCTAAAACCCAGAGATGTTGATTTGACTTTTTGGAAAACAGTGAATGTATAGAGAGAGAGAGAGAGAATGTGTGTGTGTGTGTGTGTCTGTGTGTACACATGTTTCTCTATCCCGGTGGGGACTTAAACCTGAATGCACACACACTCATGGGGACTCGTGTCACTGTGGACCTAAACTGAGGAAAAAAGCTTATAAATCATACAGAATTCGTTTTTTTGAAAGTGTAAAAATGCAGTATGTTTTGTGTGATGGGTAGGGTTAGTGTGTGTGTGTGTGTGTGTGTGAGATGGGTAGGGTTAGTGTGTGTGTGTGTGTGTGAGATGGGTAGGGTTAGTGTGTATGTGTGTGAGATGGGTAGGGTTAGTGTGTATGTGTGTGTGTGAGATGGGTAGGGTTAGTGTGTATGTGATGGGTAAGGCTAGTGTGTGTGTGTGTGTGTGTGATGGGTAAGGCTAGTGTGTGTGTGTGTGTGTGTGTGTGTGTGATGGGTAAGGCTAGTGTGTGTGTGTGTGTGTGTGTGATGGGTAAGGCTAGTGTGTGTGTGTGTGTGTGTGTGTGTGTGTGTGATGGGTAGGGTTAGTGTGTGTGTGTGATGGGTAGGGGTAGGGTTAGTGTGTGTGTGTGTGTGTGAGAGTGATGGGTAAGGCTAGTGTGTGTGTTATGGGTAAGGCTAGTGTGTGTGTGTGTGTGTGTGTGTGTGTGTGTGTGTATGTGATGGGTAGGGTTAGTGTGTGTGTGTGATGGGTAGGGTTAGTGTGTGTGTGTGTGTGTGTGTGTGTGTGTGATGGGTAGGGTTAGTGTGTGTGTGTGATGGGTAGGGGTAGGGTTAGTGTGTGTGTGTGTGTGTGAGAGTGATGGGTAAGGCTAGTGTGTGTGTTATGGGTAAGGCTAGTGTGTGTGTGTGTGTGTGTGTGTGTGTGTGTATGTGATGGGTAGGGTTAGTGTGTGTGTGTGATGGGTAGGGTTAGTGTGTGTGTGTGTGTGTGTGTGTGTGTGTGTGTGTGTGTGTGTGTGTGTGTGTGTGTGTGTGTGTGTGTGTGTGTGTGAGAGTGATGGGTAAGGCTAGTGTGTGTGTTATGGGTAGGTTTAGGGGTAGTGTGTGTATATATATATATATATATATATATATGTGTGTGTGTGTGTGTGTGTGTGTGTATACATATATGTGTGAGTGAGAGAGAGAGATGGGTAGGGTTAGTGTAAGGAGAGAGAATATACAGTTTGTACAGTATAAAAACCATTACGTCTATGTAGAGTCCCCATCAAGATAGAAAACCAAACGTGTGTGTGTGTGTGTGTGTGTGAGTACAGTGACGGTCTCTCACTCTCGAGCAGTAAAGACCCTCCATAAACCCAGCGCAGGGGTCAGAGGTCAGCCACACCCCTAACACTCTCCATCCCGCCAATTAAACACATCTATGACACGATGCATTCAGCCACAATGAGGTCACGACCCCTGTTGTCGCGGAAACCGCTCCGCTTCATAATGACGGCTCGACGCGTCTCGCAAATAAATCAGAGAGCCGTCAACGTCACGGCGCATCGTAAAATGGAGGGTCGCCCGAACAGGAAGACTCTCTCTAATTGATTTATACAAACAACACAAGAATGAAGATGAAGAACATTTGCTCATTTCAGAGTAACATTCAAAAACAAGACAAACAACTACATGTGTGTGTATATGCTAAATAAATCATTTATACCATCGTTATATATCGCCCAGCCCTAAAATATGCTTAGTTAAAACATTAAAGCATTATAAACATGACAATAAGACTCTGTAAAGCTGATTTGACATGTGCATTAAGAAAAGCACTAAAATAATTATGATTTGACTAAAAAAAGGCAGCTTTTCCTATCCAGATACCCACGTTTTTATTGTCATTAAACAACAACCATAAATTATAACCACACAACATTGGCTATTTCTGGATGTTAAATCAAACTCTAACATTATTTAGGCTACCTAGTAGTTGCTTTTAACCAAAGTGACTTACAAATGGCACTGAAACATGACCAGAGAATGAAGCCTGGGCTTGATGAGAAACGTGAAGCATGCTGGACTTAAAGAAACCAGCAAACACTGTATACTCCTGAAGTGTGAAGCTAATAACCGCCCGCTCTCGAGCTCGATGTGAACAGCCAATTAAACGTCTGCGATCTGATGTCGGACAGTTTCACCTCATGCATCTGCGATCTGAAAGGCAGCGTCACTTCTAGGGGTGTCACAATATATCATGTCACAATATATCGCAATACAAAAATGCAACAATATGTATCATGGCATGTTCACCACAAATTCAAGTTTACAGAGTTTTAGTGTCAGTACTACATTAAACTACTATATATAATGTTGAATATAATGCAATGGGGGAATATTTGTGTCAAATGTATGATGTTACCAGTAAGTGGCTTACATTATTTTTAATAAATCTAATCAGTGAAAGAGTTCAAGCATATTCATCTAAAATAATTCTGTTTTCAGCTTCAGAATCATGAATATTGTTACTCTGGCGTCTCTATTGTCCTGTATTTCCAGCACCAAGTCCAACACTATTCATTTACACACACAATGTAATACCAAATTTAGCATTTTAAATCAACAGTACATTTTTTGTTAACCTTTTATCTCGTGTCTTGGAGTATCAATAATATAATATTAAAGATACCGAATGATTTCATCTAATCCTGGTTCTCTTCATGGATCAGGAACACACTTCTGACCCAACAACAGAACTGACCTGGAGAAAAGCATCCATCTAAAAGACTTCTTTGCTCATGTGTGTGTGTGTGTGTGTGTGTGTGTTTCCTAGAGAGAGAGACAACTGAATGATTCAGAGCAAAACACTGGACAGCACAAACTTCAATCTCACGTCTCCCGAAATCAGAGCGCATCCTTCATTAAACATTCATAACACACAGTCTTCGAGCCATTAAATATTCACACCGGACACGGTTTAGTCCAGTCCCGACTCCCGACACAAATCCTGTCTAAAACGGGCAACAACACCGTTTCCACTTCACAGGTCAGAGATGAATAAAACACACAAGTTATATTCAGATTAAAGCCGAAATCAGTATTTTTTCCTGTTCAGCCATTAAGCGAGTAAATAAACGTGAGCACTAGATATTAAGAGCGTCCCAGTAAGAGATATACGTCGACTGCTGCTTAATGACTTTCTAAATCAAATCAAACAACAAACTTCCCATGCAGTAAATTGCTTTCTTGAAAACATCATCATCTCTCTGTCTCTCACATTACTTCAGGCTATGGCCATAATCTAATTCCCATCCAAACGTGCCACAGGATAAGTGCTTATAGGACAGAT
>NW_028118184.1:12500-22500 GCF_965113295.1 Leuciscus leuciscus
CGCTCTACTCTCTCACCCACTGCCTGTAGCTCGTCCATCACACTGACAGCTTCTGATGCTCTCTCTCCCTCTCTATCTCTCTTCCTCTCTCTCCCTCCCTCTCTCTCTCTCCGACTCTCTCTCTCCCTCTCTCTCTCCCTCTCTATCTCTCTCTCCCTCTCCTTCTCTCTTCCCCTCTCTCTCTCTCCGTCTCTCTCTCCCTTCACTCCCTCTCTCTCTCTCTCTCTCTCGCTGACTCTCTCTCGCTCTCTGACTCTCTCTCTCCGACTCTCTCTCTCTCTCCGAATCTCTCTCTCTCTCCGAATCTCTCTCGCTCTCTGACTCTCTCTCTCCGACTCTCTCTCTCTCTCTGACTCTCTCTCTCACTCTCTGACTCTCTCTCTCCCTCTCTGACTCTCTCTCTCTCTGACTCTCTCTCTCCCTCTCTCTCTCTCTCTCTCTCCCTCCCTCCCTCTCTCTCTCTCTGACTCTCTCTCCGACTCGCTCTCTCTGACTCTCTCTCTCCCTCTCCCTCTCTCTCTCTGACTCTCTCTCTCTCTCTCCGACTCGCTCTCTCTGACTCTCTCTCTCTCTCTCTCCGACTCGATCTCTCTGACTCTCTCTCTCCCTCTCTGACTCTCTCTCTCCCTCTCCCTCTCTCTATCTGACTCTCTCTCTCTCTCTCTCCGACTCGCTCTCTCTGACTCTCTCTCTCTCTCTCTCTCTCTCCGACTCGCTCTCTCTGACTCTCTCTCTCCCTCTCTCTCCCTCTCTCTCTCTCTCTCTCTGACTCTCTCTCTCTCTCTCTCTCTCTCTGACTCTCTCTCTCTCTCCGACTCGCTCTCTCTGACTCTCTCTCTCTCTCTCTCTCTCTGAGTGCATGCTGGGAGTGTGTGTGGGAGCTGAGCGTGTTTGATGAGAGCTTTTGCGGGAATTTTGTTTTTCCTATCTTTTTTTTGTTTTTGTTTTTTTCCTTTTCTTTTTATTTATTTATTCATTTATTTTCTTTCCCCCTCGTTTTTTACATAGAGTAGGAGAGAAATTGTATTTTTTCCTCTCAGTGTGTGTGCGTTCTGAGACGCCAGAATGGCGTCTGTTCCCACGCCGGGAACGCCAACACTGTCACTGCGGAACGGGTGCAGGTGTGTGCCGGAGCCCGGAGTGACAGTGGAGGATCTGCTGCTGGTGATAGGAGAGCAGGTGGATTTTGAGAATGTCGTATCGGCCTCTCGGATGAACAAAGCAGTTGTTGTGTTTTTAAAGTCTGAGGCGCTAGTTAATCAGTTGACTGTCAGTGGTATATGGGTGAAGGAAGCATATGTTCCGGTAACCCCGCTATCCGCTCCAGCAACTAAAGTCACCATTTCAAATGTCCCGCCTTTTGTATCTAATGATGTTATCACTAAAGAGTTGCAAAGATTTGGTAAAATCGCGGGTCCCGTCCGAATGATTCCCTTAGGGTGTAAAAACACCGCGTTAAAGCACGTCCTTTCGTTTAGACGCCAGGTTTACATGTTTTTAAATTCACCAGAGCGAACTTTGGAAGTCTCTTTCCGTGTCATTCAAAGTGGGAATTCTTTCATGGTTTATGCCACTACTGACAGTCTACGCTGTTTTGATTGTGGAGATCTGGGCCATAAGCGCTTCGCGTGTCCACACAGAGACGAACAGCGCGAGTCTACATCTCACGCAAATAACATTGATCAATCAGCAAATAACACTGGAACGCGGAACGCTGAGGAGCAGGAAAAAGTCATTACAGAGGAAGAGCAGGGACAGCAGGAGGTGAGTGAAAATAATGTAAATATTGTGAGTGAGGAACAACCTGGCTGCAGTTATGTTTCTGATAAATCAGTGTGTGCGTCTAATGTTGTTGATAAGAGTGAGACTCAAGCTGATGCTGAGGTTGTGTGTCAGAGTAATGATACAGTACAGGTAGAAGGTGAAGAGGAAACCATGGATGATGAGATGGAAGATTTATCTCAGTGTAGTAATGATGGAATGAAAGATGATGAGCAGTGGTCAGAGGTTGTAAAAGATATGTATACTGTTGAACAAATCAACTCTTTCCTTGACAAAACAAAAGGAAAACCCGGAGTTGAAATAGCTGACTACTTCCCTGATGTGGAAAAGTTTATTTCTTCGGTAATGTGGGCTAGAAAAATGAGCAACTATGAAGAGCTTTCACAACAAAAGAGGTTTCGTTTAAAGAAACATATAACTAATTTAAGAGTAGGTAAGAAAGCAGGAAAAGCGAGGGGGAAAGCTAAATAATAATGACTGTTAATTTCTCTTTTCTTTACTGCTTTCTTTTTCTCTCTCTCTTCCTTATGGAGACCTTACGGGTGGGTTCCCTAAATGTAAATGGGATGAGGGATGGGAAGAAAAATTGGTTACTTTCAGAAACTATACGCCTAAAAGATCTCAGTGTTGTATTTTTGCAGGAGACCCATAGTGACCAAAGTAATGAGGTTGACTGGGGTTTGTGGTGGGAAGGAGAGAAGTTTCTCAGTCATGGGACTAATCTTAGTGCTGGAGTGGCTGTGCTTTTTTCCTCTGGTCTTAATGCAAAAATTTTATTGAAAAATGAGGTAGAACCAGGGAGATTATTACTTATTCGAGCTGAAATTAGAAATCTTGTTTTTGTGTTCATAAACATTTATGCTCCTAATTTAGGACCAGATAGGTTGCAGTTTTTTAACAAAGTGGAGAAAATGTTGAGCCAACAGCAGGATGGGGATTTAATAATATTAGGAGGAGATTGGAACTGCACTTTAGACTTCACAAAAGACAGGAATGGAGAAGAACCTCACGCACAGTCAGCTGCAGGTTTAGCCAATGTGATAAAAAAACTAAATTTATCAGATGTATGGAGGGAACACAATCTATCAGCACAACAATATACATGGGTAAAATTTAGTAATGGTAGGATTTCTGGGGCACGATTGGACAGGTTCTACACATCACACAATATGAGAAACAGAGTTAAACACACAGCTATCACTCCTGTATCCTTTTCTGATCACAAACTCATTACAATACAGTGTTCATTGGTGAAAAGAGCTCAAAAGAGTTACTACTGGCATTTTAACATTAAACTTCTGGATGATAAGTACTTCTGTGAGAATTTTGGAGTCTTTTGGGAAACCTGTAAAACTGAGAAATGTTTATATGAAAGTATAACTCAGTGGTGGGAAATCAGCAAGATTCATATAAAAGGGTTCTGTCAGCAATATGCAACCCATTCTTCTTTGGTTTTAAAAAAGACATTAGAGTTGCTAGAAAAGGAGATCATTGACATTGAGAAGACCATGACTGTTAATGATACTGCAGATTTAAAAGAGCTGTGGACAGAAAAGAAAAACCAGTTGAGCCTCATTCTAAATGAAAAAGTTAAAGGTGCCCTTGTAAGGAGCCGTTTTTTAACAACAAGGGACATGGATGGTCCTACATCTTATTTTTTTAATTTGGAGAGAAAAGCTGGACAGGAAAAGCAGATGTACTGTTTAAAAGAAAATAATGGAAAAGAAACCTCTGATCCAGTCACAATGCGTAGAATCGCTGTGGATTTTTACTCTGATTTATTTAATGCTGAAGCCTCGGATGAACAGTGCACAAATGAACTGCTTCAGGACCTTCCTGTGTTAACTCCAGAACACAAACAGATGTTAGAGACTGAGCTCACCTTTGAGGAGGTTACCGCTGCAGTCATGGGGCTCTCTTCAGGACGGGCACCTGGCTTAGATGGACTACCTGCAGAGTTTTATAAGAACTTTTGGACTGTTTTAGGACATGACTACTTTGAGGTTTTGCAAAACTGCATTACAGAAGGAATCCTTCCCACAAGCTGTCGGCGGGCTGTTTTAACACTACTCCCAAAAAAGGGCGATTTAACGCTATTAAAGAACTGGAGGCCTGTAGCAATTTTATGCTCAGAATACAAAGTATTTTCTAAATGTCTGGCCAACAGGCTAAATACTGTATTGTATGAAATCATACACAAAGATCAGTCTTACTGTATAAAAGATCGATCCATCACAGATAATTTGCATTTGGTACGGGACATGCTTGATTTTGCTTTTCAAAATAATATTAATATTGGGTTTCTGTCATTAGATCAGGAAAAAGCTTTTGACAGAGTTGACCATACTTATCTTTTTAATACGTTAAAGGCTTTTGGATTTGGGGATGTTTTTATCTCTAAGATTAAACTGTTATATACTGAGGCTACGTGTATGGTTAAAATGGTTGGTGGCCTCAGTACTCCTGTGAAGATCCACAGAGGTATTCGGCAAGGGTGTCCTCTCTCGGGTCAGCTGTACAGCATAGCTATTGAGCCTCTGTTATGTAGATTAAGAAGACAGCTCACTGGTTTAAATGTTAGTACACTGGTTTTTAAAGAACCTACTAAACTCTCTGCATATGCAGATGACATTACAGTGTTAATAAGTGGTCAGAGTGAGGTTCAATCTTTAAAAGGAGCTCTAGAATGTTACGGGAAGGCATCTTCGGCTAAAGTTAACTGGGGTAAAAGTGAGGCTCTTTGGTGTGGTCTTGGTCTGAATAGTCCAGCACTTCCTAGTGGATTACAGTGGGGGAGAACAGGTTTTAAATATCTTGGGGTGTTTTTAGGAGTAGACGAATATAAAAGGAAAAACTGGGAGGGCTTAGTGGAGAAAGTGTGTGCTCGGTTGTCTCGCTGGAAATGGTTGCTGCCTCGGCTGTCCTACAGGGGGAGGGTCCTGGTCTGCAATAATCTGGTGGCTTCATCGTTATGGCACAGGATGATGATTCTAGAGCCTCCAGAGGAACTAGTAAGGGAAATCCAGAAAAATCTGGTGGACTTTTTCTGGTCGGGACAGCACTGGCTGAGGGCGCCAGTACTGTATCTGCCTATTCAGGAAGGAGGACAGGGGCTGGTCGACATCAGTTCCAGAATCCGAGCATTCAGGCTCCAGGCGGCTCGGAGACTACTCTACGGGGAGCATGTGAGCTGGGCTGAGGTGGCCTGTTCCCTTCTGAGGAGAGCTGGTAACATGGGGCTAGACCGACACCTTTTTCTCATGGACATCAACAAGTTGGACTTAACAGGATTGACACCTTTCTACCGGTCAGTACTGAGAGCATGGACACTTTTAAAAATATCTCGGGAGCCAAATGGTGCGCTGGCCCTGTGGATGAGGGAAGAACCCCTGCTCTTAAACCCGGCACTGGCTTTGGACATTTTTAACTCAGTCTCCCTCAGAAGAGCTTTATGGTCTGCAAACATTACTAAAGTTGGACTTTTGATCTCTGAGGATGGGTGGATATCTGCTGAAAATTTGGCTCAAAAACTGGATATTAGATCAGTTCGAGTGGTGGAGAGAATGCTGACTCAAATACGGGAGTTTTTGCCCCAGGAATATAGACTGGTTTTAGAGTCATCTGGTGGGGAGGAGGAAACCTCTACTTTCCCAGAACTGGCGTTTTCAGCAGAAACTGGAATATGGCAAGAGACTGAGGGAGGCCTGCTTTCTTTTAAGACCCCCCAGTTGGAACTTTTTAGTAACACTGGGAAAAAAGCTTTGTATGTACTGTGTGTGAAAGTGTCACATCTGAACTCGCTTGAGAGTGTGAGAGAGTCCAAGTGGCAGGAGTTTTTTGGGCCAGGCGCTTCCCCTAAAGGCTGCTGGAGGTCCCTGTACAAGACTCCTATAGAGAAAAGGTCCGGAGACCTTCAGTGGAGGATTGTGCATGGGATAATAGCCACAAACAGACACAGAGCACACCTTGACCCACAGGTAGGGGAGGGCTGTCCGTTCTGTGGGATGCAGGAAACAGTTTTTCATTTGTTTTTTGATTGTTTTAGGCTAGAGCCATTATTTAACAAATTAGAAGAGTGGTGTCTGACCCTTGGGGAAGTTTTTATGCCTATGTTTTTTATTTATGGGCCTAAATACAGCAAGAAAAAAAAGGAAGTTCATGTTTTATTAAATTGCTTATTTGGGCAAGCCAAAATGGCAATCTGGTTGTCCCGAAAAAGAAAATTGAATGATGGTGGATCAATTGATGTGGTTTCAGTGTTACAGGGGTTAATAAAATCCCGTATAAATATAGAGTTTAGCTATTACAAGTTGGTTAATGATTTGGATGTTTTCAGAGGTAAATGGGGCATAAAAAAATGTATTTGTGATGTTGACATTGATGGATGTCTTCAAATGTATGTATGAGTGAGTTTTGTAGTAGAGGAAATGTAAGAAAAAGAGGGGATTTTTTATTTTATTTTTTATTTTATTTTTTTAATATGTCTTGAGTTTCTGGTTTTGTTTTTTAAAATCCATTGCTCTCATTCTAGTTGGTTTTAAAGGTTTTCTTTTTTTACTAAGAATGTTGAATCTTTAATGTTTTTGTAAATAAAGTGATCTTAAAGTCAAGTCTCTCTCTGACTCTCTCTCTCTCTCCGACTCGCTCTCTCTGACTCTCTCTCTCCCTCTCCCTCCCTCTCTCTCTCTCTGACTCTCTCTCTCTCTCCGACTCGCTCTCTCTGACTCTCTCTCTCCCTCTCTCTCTCTCTCTCTCTGACTCTCTCTCTCTCTCTCTCTCGTATCTCTGAGGCCAGGCGTTTGGCTGAAGGGTGTAGTTAAAGTGATGGGGGAAGGTTGAGGACTATCTAACCCGTGTGTGTGTTCTCTAGTCATCAGGAAGTCGAGAGGTATACATCTGTCACAGGCTTGATAACACACACTGCCCCACACTGGCCTTCACACCAGGAACAACATGAAGATTATGTTACACACTGCAAACAATGATTTTCACAAGTTCAAAACAATGATTATTGGGGTATGTTACAAGAATGTACTATTTCTCCTTCAAAATTTCACATTTAAATCAGTGTTACAAGTTTCTCGGCAATTAATTCTAAAATGTAGTTTTGTTTCACTTTCTCAAAACATGCAAGTTTTGTTGAAAAGTTTTGTTCCCCCTGTGGTGTAAATCCAGCGTTTAATGTTGTTTATGTGTGTATGTGGTGTTATTAATATGCTTTAAGACAAACCATGTGTAAGTTCATAAGTCGACAGCATTGCTGAGTATTTCCTCCTTAAAACTGCAGTGAACCAAAGACAGTCTCAAACACACGCTTTGAAATCGCTGGTGTTTCTGACGTCACAAACTACCTTGTAACCAATCAGATCAACGTGTGATCGTCAACCAGTGGATCTCTGAGCTGAGTGAGTGAGTGGAGGCGGGGCTCATTTGCATATTCATAGAACCGCGAATACTAAATGAGGCGAGGGTGTCGAGTTACATTCAAGATATTTTAAGACATGAAAAAACATTTAAATATGTCATTTTGGTGATCAAAGATGAGTTTTAAGGGATACAGGTATTGACAACAGGGGGACTTTAAGAATGCAAATTTAGTGAATATAATTTTTGTATTTATTCCCAGTAACCGGTGAAGACATGACCCATGATGCACTGGTGCAACACGCTTTCATTCACAGATATAATGAACAGAAGTGACCATGAGCCTGAATTCACAGCTCTGACCCGTCAAGCCCCTCCCCCTTCAGTGACACAAAGAGGTGGGCGTGGCCTTGTGATGATTGACAGGTCTCCCACGGGGCTGATGCTCTTCTGTGGCACTATGCTGTAAATCAATGCTCTCTGAAGTGCTGATCACAGCGTTTGGACTGAGATCTGGCGGACCTGAAGCTGGAGGCCTACAGAAGTACAGGACGGGTCTCCGGTGACATATTCAATGATCACTGTGATGTTTTTAGATGAAGTAAACAAGTCAGTCAAGAGCTGTCAGGATATCTGGTTACTGAACACAACAGACGCCACCTAGAGGCGAGAGTCTGATGGTGTCCGTGATGAACACTAGCATTGCTCCTAAACAGTGCAGTGATAAAACAGCACTATGCTTCATTATCACATGAACTTGTTGCACTATTTTCCTGTTATCTCTGTAAAGCTGCTTTGAAACACTCTGTATTGTAAAAAGCACTGTATAAATAAAGGTGACTTGATCTTCAATCTTAGTGAAGTGTGACATAACAAAACCTCATATCGATTAGTTTACTTACATCCTTTTCTTTATTTTTAAAGTCCCCCTGTGGTGTAAATCCAGCTTTTAATGTTGTTTATGTATGTATGTGGTGTTTTTAATACGCTTTAAGACAAACCATGTGTAAGTTCATAAGTCGACAGCATTGCTGAGTATTTCCTCCTTAAAACTGCAGTGAACCAAAGACAGTCTCAAACACACGCTTTGAAATCGCTGGTGTTTCTGACGTCACAAACTACCTTGTAACCAATCAGATCAACGTGTGATCGTCAACCAGTGGATCTCTGAGCTGAGTGAGTGAGTGGAGGCGGGGCTCATTTGCATATTCATAGAACCGCGCATACTAAATGAGGCGAGGGTGTCGAGTTACATTCAAAATATTTTAAGGCATGAAGACATTTTGTTCAGGAAAAAATGATTAAATGCGTCATTTTGGTGATCAAAGATGAGTTTTAACCCTCTGGTGCTCTTCTGTCATTTTTTAACGAAAAATTTTGCGTTTTTATTTTGCGTTTTCATTGGAATGTTATGAAACTTGGTAAAGGTTTTGGCACTTGCTGTGTGAACACGAAAAAAAATCATGGACATGATTCTAACAGGTTAAATGGACCGAAAAAAATAGCCACACTTGTGCTCCTCGCGGTCAAAAATAAGCAGGAGACGAATGTCCTCTAGTGGAAGCGTTTGGTACTGCAGCCGAACACACTCTCACTGAAATCTCATTTTTTGAGATATCAACTTCAAATTTGGAACAAAACTGGTTTAGATTTATGACTTTGATTTTCTTGCAGTTTTAGATTAAAACGTGATTTTGAAAAAATGTATTTCATATAAAATTTAAAATAGTATTTTTCATAACAATAAATGTAAAATTCTTTTTTCAAGTTCACTTTTTTCAAAAACTTTTTTCACTTGAGCAATAATCTGCCAAGTGTCGTCTTTAAAAAGAAATCAAACTTAAGTCTGTTTTAAGATTTACAACAGTTTAAGTTAGGGTTTCAGCAGTATTCTCGAGTGACCGTGCTTCCCCCCCTCATGTCCCCCGAGACGAGAGATTTCTGTATTGTGCATCTGGAAAAAAAACCTCTGATGACACAAAAATCGTCATTAATCGTCATCAGAGGCTCTTGTGTCCAGAGGCGAGAGACTACAGCCAGTAGGAGGAGCTCGTTCCACATGTCTTCAACCCGCCCATAGGGGGAGCTCACGATACAACAGCGTCTTTACAGTTTCGAGTCACTAGTAGCCTATCATTTCTCCCGATACTGCCCTCTGTGGCTTGGGAGTGGCCTCGTAGGGCAGCGAAGCAAGTGCATTCTGGGAGTTGTTGTCTTTCATCCACATGAGCCAAAAATACATTATCTGGCTTTTCTCAGTCTAGAATGCACCAACTTCTAAAATAATTCACATTTCTACTACATAAATGACCCAATTTAAATACACATCCATCTTTCCAGCGGTGAAATATCCCTTTGAGGGATAAAATTATTGACTAGAGAGTTTCATATCTGCTCTAAAAGAGTTTGAGTCCATCCATCCACCCAAACCAATGGTTTTATGAGCCGAATAACACACGATAAAGCTCAGCTATGATCTATTTTTTGGGTGATAATCATACACTGTTCGCTCGTTGGACAAAAATGACAACAAAAATGAAGCATCACTGAACTTACTGAAGCTGGACTGTGATGTTATTTTCTTCTAAACACAAACTTTGTTGCATTATTCTCCTGTAATCTCTGTAAAGCTGTTTTGAAACACTCAGTACTGTAAAAAGCGCTGTATAAATATAGGTGTCTCGACCTGAATCTATTCTCCTCATCCCAGATCAAGTGAGCATGATGTCACTCAGTGTGTCTGGTGGCTGATGGGAACGTCACATGACCCTGATGATGATGATGCTGATGCTGTCTTCTCTGCACAGGAGGCCATTTTGTTCCAGATCTGTGTCTGTGTGCAGGAGACAGCCTG
>NW_028118184.1:35000-36089 GCF_965113295.1 Leuciscus leuciscus
CAGACATACAGAGAGAGAGAGAGAGAGAGAGAGACATACAGAGAGAGAGACATACAGAGAGAGAGAGAGAGAGGAGAGAGAGAGAGAGAGAGATACAGAGAGAGAGACATACAGAGAGAGAGAGAGAGAGAGAGAGATACAGAGAGAGAGACATACAGAGAGAGAGAGAGAGACATACAGAGAGAGAGAGAGAGAGAGAGAGAGAGAGAGAGAGAGAGGACATACAGAGAGAGAGAGAGAGAGAGAGAGAGAGAGAGAGAGAGAGACATACAGAGAGAGAGAGAGAGAGAGAGAGAGAGAAAGAGAGAGAGAGAGAGAGGAGTTTGATGCAATAGGTCAAACTCTCCACAACATTTATTGAAATGTAACTGGTTGTGTGAAGACTGATGACATCATCACAGAAGCTCATTAATGATGGATCCTGATATTCTAATTATGGCAAATATAAAATGCCGATAATTATTTTCATGGTACAGCCAATAAACCATACTATTGACATACTAAGTCATCACTTTTGTGTCATAATTATGACATAATTTTTTTTATTATGACTTCCTAAGACATAATTATGAAAATAAAATGTTAAAATTATGAGATAAAAACGAAATTATAACTTTTTGTCAATTTCAACTCATGTCTGGGGCAGTCATGGCCTAGTGGTTAAGGAGTTTGATCTGGTGACCCAAAGGTTGCTGGTTCGATTCCAGAACCGGTGGGAAATGACTGAGGTGCCCTTGAGCAAGGCACCTAACCCCTAATCGCTCCCCCGGGCGCCACACAAAGGCTGCCCGCTGCTCTGGGTGTGTGTCTCCACGTTTGCAGTGTGTGTGTGTTAACTACTCACTACTCTGCTCCTAATGTGTGTGCATTAACTTGGATGGGTTAAATGCAGAAGCCAAATTCCAAGTATAGGTTACCATACTTGGCCGTCACGTGTCACTTTCAGTCTTTGACTAAGTATTAATCTTCGACTTGGTATGTCATAATTTACTTTTTGCCATAATTACTACATTAAAAAAATCATGACGTACTATGACATAATTATTGCAAAGTTATATTTACATTTATGCATTTGGCAGACGCTTTTAT
>NW_028118183.1:0-35988 GCF_965113295.1 Leuciscus leuciscus
TCTGTAATATTATTTAACAACATATCTTTACTATAAGGTTAGGGTAGGATTAGGATTTGGTTGAGGGTTAGTTGCATGTAATTATGCATATTTACTGTTATTACTATGGTAAGTACATGTAACATGTAACAAGGACACTGTAAAATACAGAGTATTTAAATATATAATTACACTGTAACAAGGACACTGTAAAATACAGAGTATTTAAATATATAATTACACTGTAACAAGGACACTGTAAAATAAAGTGTTACCCATAACCTTAACCCCTGTAGTTACCTTATATTACCAGTACTTTCTTGGGTAAATACACTGCGAGTACAAGTACTGTAATAAATAATAAAAATCGTACTGACTCCAGACTTTTGAATGGTACTGTAACTTAATTCAATATTTCAGGTTTAGTACAAGGCATAACATGTTGTTAATGATCACAGTTTTTTCACACTTTGGCCTGGTTTCAGAGACAGGGTTTAGATTAATCTAGGATTAGGCCTTAGTGCAATTAGGACATTTAAGAAGTTATAAAGTTATATTAAGTATTGGTAAAGTATTTAAGTTATAAAACGTGCCTTTAAAAAAACAAACATTACTGGTGCATCTTGAGACAAATCAAAGGCTCTGATATATATTTTAAGATTCGTCAGTGCAAGTTGCATTCAGTTAAAACAGCTCAATACTGCATTTTAGTCTGGGACTAGACTTAAGCATTTATATATTTTAACACCCAGTATTAACCTAGATAATTCAGATTAACAGTGATTGTAAGTATCCTCGAATTTTTATCTTAATTTTTTTATAATAAAAAAGGAGTGACGAGTCCAACTTAATGTTTGTGGTAATCAGCATTACTCCACAAATGCTGTCGACTGAGCTTAACTTGTATTGAACCCGGGATATTACTTTAACATCGACTGTAGAAAGATTGCAAAACCAAACTTTACAAAATGTAGACTCTTCTTCTAGTGTGAAACCCACCAAACAAGACCAAACTATTGTACCCTGCTAAAAAAAAAAATGACCAGATTGGTCAGCGCGGTCTCTTTGGTGAAGCTGGTTCACTAAGGATGCCTACTCTCACATACCGTCATTTGCAAAGAGCAATAAGCACAAGCACAAGGATGTCAGTCTTTGACACAGCATATATTTCAATTTAACATACATTCATATGAAATATAGTCCTCTTCAGTGTATAAGTCTTTACAAACCTATGTTTCTTTTAAAAGCATACTGGATAGCAAGTTGTACTATAGAGAAGCTTGGAGTTATGGTATCGTACATAGTCGCCATAAATAATTCAGTCACTCTTGTCTGACTAATGGAGCAGGGAATGCTGGGGGATTTGTTTATTTGTGGTATGTGCGTCTGGAGAGGAAAAGTGCTAGAGTCATCGTGCACAGAATCCATGGTCGGTCCAAGCATCCCAAGCGGGTAAACAATTTATGTTTGTCAGTTTTGTGCCAGATGCATGGTTACAGCTCAGCACCAATGATCTGTCTGCGTCACTAGCTACGACTTTATTTTCAAAGCTCTCCTTTTGAACGGCTTGTTAACACTTGTAATATTTCCACTCCGTCTTGTTTGGAGTTGGTTTGCATCTCTTCTAAAGCAGGGCTCACTTTAACACTCAGCTGTGTGCGCTATCGGTGAGTGATTCTTGAATTCAAGCAGCATCACAGGAACGAATGGCAACGAGTATGGAAAGTACATGTACGCCTGGACTGCATCTCAGCGCGTAGCGTTTTCGATAGTTCGGTTAGTCCCATGTCCATCTTTCAAGATGAAGCCCTAAAGCAGCAGCTTTTAAACATTGACCTTTCTCCATATTCATGTGCCCCTGATCCCGCCGGGTCAACGTCTGTCAGTAACCCCGTTCCCAATGGCACTCCTCTGGTGCGCGTCACATTAAAAATTCACTCTCTATTCAATTGCAATAAGTTAAAAAATATACATATACATATACATATATATATATATAAAAATAAGAGAGCAACTGCAATTAAAAACAGAACGAGGAGAGAGAAAAATACTCTCAACTGGGACGTCAGATATATAGTCTCATGTATGACATGTTCCTCTTTCGTTGCATGAAATGCTTGGGAATGTCTCTGTCTTCCCTTGTGTGTTTTTTGCCTAGTTTCCCTGTGCGTGTAGGGAAGTGTTGAGGGGAAGTTGTGCCGCCTGGATCACCGGCACGTGTGCATCTCTACCATCTTGCGACACTGTTTGCACTTGACGTAGCAGCACCAGTGGAACTTGCAGCTGCAGCGGTCGACCACCTCCACCTCCTCGGTGTGGAACCCGCGACCGCAGCACATGAGCTCGCAGCCGTCGATGGCCTTCGAGGTCTTGTTGCAAAAGCGTCCCGCGGTTCCCATTATGCCCGGCGTTCTGGGGTCGTGCTCGCAGAAGTCTGGGCTCGGGTCCAGGTACACCAGATCTTCATCCGTGTGCGGCTTGAACTGCGAGTTTCGTGGAACCAGGACCTTGGTGGTGCCCACTTTACGCAGCTCCACTTCCGTAGCGCCGTCGAATTTCTCCTTGATGACGTTGCCCACTTTGCGGAACGGTGGCATTGCTTTCCAGCAGGTCTTCACCTCGCAGGAGCCTGAAACACCGTGGCACTTGCATTCCACTCGCATGTGGTTCAGAATCGCCTTGGAATGGTGAAAGAAACGTCATTTATTAACAAATCACGAGTGTGAAAACGTTCAGTGGTGATGTTTGTAAAGCCCTCTTACCTTCCTCCCTGCCTCATTATTGTGAAGGTTCATTAGGGCTCTGTTGGAGGACTGGCCTTTACTTCGTTCCCTGATGTCCACAAAGGACGTGGAAAAAGCAACCCCGTATGCAATATTATCTGAGCATCCTGACCACTGGAAACCTGTTGAGATAAAGACGGGCAAGAGTGGAGAAGTGTAATGAGAAATCTGGAGTTTTATCAGTCCGTCTGGAAACAAAGTGGTTTACAAGGGACTGGATCCACAATTCATCATTCTAACAAAGTTTTCCAGGTTAGTCAAATCTAATATTTAAATGGCATTTATAGTTTAGTTAACTAGATATCCATGAGAAGAACTGTATATTTAGCTATTTTTTTTAATATTACTAATGAATATGAAAAAGTCTGCCATTTTTACTGTATTTTACTACTGAGGGTTTCAAACCTTATGACTTTTGACTAAACTAAAGCAAATCATTCAAATATTATATGGAAACTATTTATTGTGTATTATGTTGATAGCATATTTATTTTCTATCCATTGAAAGTGTAATGTTAGGTGTATAAATCTTTAAAATAATATTTTTTTTAGTTTTTTTCTAAGTTAAACTTTTAGTTAAAGTAACTATAGCAGACAATATAATAAAATAATAATAAATCACTATCTAGTTATTTCTGCCCAGTTCTTAGAAAGCAGAATGAAACCATAATATCATAGAAATATTAAATTATTCTGTTAAACATAATATCTTAAGCTGACACATTTAATTAACATTTAAAGATTACAGAATATATTGTGCAATCATTTGTATAGTATTATATTGTATTACAATATGTTTCAGATCCTGCTCATAAACGGCACCTGTGAATCGTGACTGATGACTTCACATGTCAACTCTTCATATCAAAATGGGCATTTCTTGATCAGGATAAGTTGCTTTAATGACCAGAACTTTCAGTCTGGGTATGCAAGAATCAATTTTGTGGGTTCATAGCAATGCCTACTGATTAATCATCATCATTATTATTCAGATAAAGCACGCATACCTTCTGGACTGACACCGTGCACATTGCGGTCACAGCCACACTTGTCCAGCTCTCCACTGCTGCAGGCTCTGGTCACTGCAAAGGCTACGCTAGCAGCAGATAGAGCGTACACAAACGCAGCTTCTCTGGTTCCTGTGGCAGAAATAAGCAAACATTAAGCATCCCCATGCTTTTAAGCAGAGCTGGCTTCATGTTCCTTTAAATGGGACTCTGCTTACCTTGTGTGACCACTTTCCCGAACACAGGAACACTCTCTAGCGTCGAGCAGTTCCAGCGTCGGTTGCGGAACTGAAACTGGCACTCGTCGATGGCGAGCTGGGCTCCCCTGCGGACCGCGTCCATCACCTCCACGTTACGCTTGCAGATCTGAACCTGCCTCTGGATGAGTCCTCGGAGCTTCTCACAGGTTTCTTCATCAGAGATGCTCCCCACTGAGGACAGCTTTGCCAGGTATCTGAGGACAAACCAAGAGGCCGGTAATCAATACGTGTTCATAGACTCTCATTAACAGACATTTGTACTGAAAAAATGTTTGACATTGTGTCTAGAAGATGGATGTTTTTGGAGCTGGAAGAAAAAGTCACATGGACTATGCAGGGTGAATAAAGTGATATATGCAAGGAATGTTGTAAAAAAAAAATAAAAAAAAATTAAAATTAGTTTAGCTGTCATTACGTTTTCATCCTATGACATTCGGTTTAGTTGATTTTGCAGAGTTTTGTAGTTTTCATTGTTTAGTTTGTAATACTTTTAACATTAGTTATATCACTGGCTCTCATGAACTAAAAATAAACAATCATTTTATTGCATTGACACATTTTAATGTCAGATTCCACATATGCAAATACATATGTAATATTTCCAGTTAAATTAGCTAATCTATTCTAAACAAACAAGTTAAAAATGAACAATAGTATATTTATATTACAATATTTAGTATATTGGTGTATTATTATTAAATATTGTATATTTGTTGTAATATTTATTCTGTAAAAAAAAAAAAAAAAATTGTTCATTATTAGTTTTTGATAACTATTGCATTAATTAATGTTAACAATTTTCAACTTATTGAAAATGGTTGTTTCCAAAAGGCTTCCGAAGTGTAACTGATATTATTGAAATAAGTTCAATGGTGTTAAAACTTTTCAGTTTAGTGACATTTTCATGTTTAATGAAGGCAGGTTATAAAGGTATATTTTTTTAATATACTGAGTATATAAAACTAAATTTAATTCACGGTCATTTTATTTATTTACGTTTTATCTAGTTTCGGGTTTTAGTTTAGAGTAATTTTCCCACCAAATTATGCTTTATTATATATGTAGAGTTCAGATGCAAAAGCCTCTAAGTGCCACCTGAAATTTTTTTTCTAGAATGATCATTTTTATCAAGCTTGTATATTTAAGTTCAATAATTTCACTTAAATGGCAATGAAAATTACCTATTAATTGTCATTTAAGCGAAATGACTTAACTTAAATATACAAGCTTTATAAAAAAATATCATTCTAGAAGAAAATTTCAGATGGCACTTAGAGGCTTTTGCATCTGAACTCTTCATATATATTTTTTTAAGTTAAATGCTTTAATTTAGTAGTTGTTCTAGTTTCCGTTAACAATAACACTACATTGTGGCACTAACTGGTTTTTCCATTGACTCTCTATAGCACAAACAGCACAGATGTAAACGCTGTGGCTCTCCTGTGATGTTCTTGGAAGGCTGTGCTCGACAGAAGAGGTAAGGGTGATGTTGAGAGAGGCGGATAGAGACTATCTTCACCCATCACCTCGAGGGCCAGGGGGTCGGGGCAACACCATCGCTTTAATGGGTCTGCTGAGCTCCATCTCTTTAAGGCACCTTATAAAAATAGTCCTATCCTACATACAACGCAGCGCACAGATTTCCTCCATATACACCAAGCTTGGTCTCATTATCATCAAGAACGGGTGGAGATCAAAGTCTTGACTGTTTAAGTTCTGCACAGATGCATTTAGTGGGTTGCGTGCAGGTGATGTTTGCAAGAGTGGTCACGGACAGCTTTGTTTTGTGTTATTTGTGTCTAAAGGTCTTTTGGTGTGGTAGTGAGTAATTCGAAAGTACGTCCAAATGAATCGCGGTTGAAAGTCTCAGATTGGCTTTGAAGGTGCTGTGCTGTAAATACTCATTTAAGTTACAAGATCACAGCGATGCCATTGAGGAGCCATCTTTGGTTCCCCAAAGAACCTTTCAATGATCAGTTCTTAAAAGAACCATTTTCTTTCTAATAAAGAACATTTTAAAATTCAAAGAACCAAAAAATTGCCTTAGATGCTGAAATGGCATTAAATAAAACAATCTATCTAACTATTTTCCGGCGACGTTTTACAGTAAGGATTAATTTGTTAACTAGATAACATACTTAAAATACTTAAATACTTCTAAACTGTTTATTAATCTTAGTTCTTGTTATTTTCAACATTTGCAAATACAGTATTAAAATCTATAGTTGTATCTGTTAACATTATTTCATGGACCTCAGCTAACATGAACTAACAGTTGTATTTTTATTAGCTAATGTTATCAAAAAAATAATACATTAGCTAATGATAACTAATGGGATCTTATAGTAAATCGTTGCCCCTTTTATGGAATGGAAAGTTTGAATGTATGAATGACATTAGTACTGTACTAGGCCTACATCCACAATGTTGTCACTGTCATGTGACCTACCAGTATCAGTTCACCGCCATTCAAAAAAAATCCCCTCCCGTGCCTCATGGGATAGGAAAGTCTTCATCATATGCACACTACAGAATCTCAACGGTTGTTTTCCGGGTTCTTTTCGCCTATCATTTTATCAATGTTCTGTATTTGGACAAACCACTCGGCTCACATACTGTGTTTTCTCCTATCATGTGGAAGTAAGCATATTCAGACACAGGGAATGTTCTCAAATTAAAAACTCATCTCTCTAGACATTGCTTATTTTTCATATTATTGACCTGCATCTCCAGCTTTTAACACCATAAACATGTTCTTTGTGAACGTTCCCTATAGTAGTCTTGAGGTCTGCTTCGTTTCAGAGAGTTATAAAGGGCGACTGGCAGCGCTGCATCTCAGCCTCTGTTGTTGACAAGAGCTGATTTTGAAGGCCAAGGCTGGGGCAGATAAGAAACAAACACCTCCTTGTTCACGAGACCATCTCTGCTCTCACAAGCTTTGATAACACACTTCTGTCCGGACTGAAGATGAAGCATGACATCACCGGCCAGATGCAGACGCATTCTGCGTGGCGGGTGATCGAGTTTCTTTCTTTATCATGTGTAGCATCTGTTGACGATTGCATGTTCTTGCATGCGTGTTTACAGCTTTTGTTTGTTACACCAGTAAATTAGCTCTGTGATGCTGACCTGATAATGAATCTGGCAGCCAAATGGCAGCGGAGGCCGGGATAAGCGCTGGAATATAATATATCAGTGCCAGATGCTCTCATAAGACTCGCGCTCGTATCGAGCTCGGGATTTTGACAAACAAGCACCTGAAGAACGGCCCGCTGCATATTTGTCTGGGGAAAAGATTGTCTGAGACCTTGAGAGAATCTTGTTTTCATTGCTCCCCATTTCTAGCGTTCTCTTCTACTTTATTTTCCACACAAAAAATGCACTCGCTAATCGCAACGCTAAGTTTTGGGAAAACAAGGAGACAGCCGACGCGACTGTGGGATTTTGTAAAAGAATGGGAGATGCCTTCCTGTGTGTTTCTGGGAGGTTTTCGCGGAGCATTCCACCTGGAGCACGGTGCCTTCTTCCTTTTGTGTCATGTTTGTGTTGAATTACACAACCCTGGCCTCCGAGCGCTGTTGGCTCCAGATGGCTTAGCCAAGCGCGACTTAGCACGCAACCAGGCTGTTCGAGAGAGTTTGGAAGAGAATGAGAGAGAAAGAGAAATCGCCAACTCATACACACACCAGGCTGTATATATATATATCCGCTCGACTCCTAATACAACTTAAAGTTATATAATATACACTACCATTCAAGAGTTTGGGGTCGGTAAGGTTTTTGAAAGTAGTCTCTTTCTATAATAGATGTTTTCTGTTTGAATAGGTTTTCAAATGTAATTTATTCCTGTGATCAAAGCTGAATTTTCAGCATCATTACTCCACGTCTTCAGTGTCACATGATCCTTCAGAAAATCCCTCTGATATACTGATTTGCTGCTCAAGAAACATTTCTGATTATTATCAGTGTTGAAAACGGTTGTGCTGCGTAATGTTTTCGTGGAAACCGAGATTTCAAGATTCTTTCGATGAATAGAAAGAATTTTAAACCAGAAATATTGAGTAAAATGATAGTCTTTAAAAAATAAGAACTTATTGACCACAAACTTTTGAAAGGTGTGTGTGTGTATATATAAATCACTGTAGACACTCTAGTGGAAAGTGTTTATACAGAAAAAAAATACTGTAAAAATGCTACAGTAAAATCCTTACCATATGTGACCCTGGATCATAAAACCAGTCTCGAGTCGCACGGGTATATTTGTGGCAATAGCCGACAATACATTGTATGGGTCAAAATTATAGATTTTTCTTTTATGCCAAAAATCATTGTTGCATGAGGATATTTTGTAAATTTCCTACCGTAAATATATAAAACATGTATTTTTGTGAGTGAATGCAGCACAATCGCCAACATAAATGAACAACTTTAAAGGAGATTTTCTCAATGTTTTGATTTTTTTGCACCCTCAGATTCCAGATTTTCAAATAGTTGCATCTCGGCCAAACATTACCCTATCCTAACAAACCATACATCAATGAAAAGCTTATTTATTCAGCTTTCAGATGTTGTATAAATCTCAATTAAAAGAAAAATGACCCATGTGACTGCTTTTTTGTGGTCCAGGGTCACATATACGCCTCACTTCCTCTCAGCATCTTTTTTTGTTGTTGTGAGTTTATTGAATAATCAAACGATGGCTGTTGACATTTCCTGTCTCTGTGTGGTAAATCGGTGAAGGTAGCCTAAATATCGGACCTGTTCAAGCTACGACAGCAAGTAAACATGCATGCTGCGCCGTCCAAGGGCCACAATTTCATGATGCTTACAAAAATATTTGATATTTACATTTGTCAGCAGTGCGTCACAGGGCTGTGTATTAAAAGCTGTTTGTCTGACATAAATGCAGCGTTAGGGGCGTTTAACGAAACTGATACATCACCCACGTATTTCCATTTTATTATTATTATTATTATTAAACCACCTACATTTAACAACATTTAATGTCCCTCAGCAATACCAAGGAGTTTGTTTTGAACAGAAACACTATTGCTGTTACTATAATGTATGACTGTTGGCATTGCTCATACTTTTCCAAAGAACTTTGTGGGTAACTCATCCTGCACCGTTTGTGGCACAGACAGGAATGATATATTAAGTAGTGTGACTTGTTCATAAATTTCCTATTACATCTCAGAGCAATAAGATTTGATTTTCAGCAAGGAAAGATGATGAATTGCATTACATATGCAACCACCCATGGGCCAATTACATAAACCTGGCCACTTAGTCTTGAGTCTTAATAATTCATCTGACTAACTAGCAGTTAATCTTACTTTTCAAATTTAAGTTTCCAACAGCATTTATTTGGAAAAAATATAAATTTTTTAGCATTATAAATGTCTTTAATGTCACTTTCGATCAACTTAAT
This sequence comes from Leuciscus leuciscus, assembly GCF_965113295.1. Lineage (NCBI taxonomy): Eukaryota > Metazoa > Chordata > Actinopteri > Cypriniformes > Leuciscidae > Leuciscus > Leuciscus leuciscus. The sequence goes on from NW_028118183.1 coordinate 9,461, forward strand.
GCATCCTTGCTGAATATGAGTATTAATTTTGAAACTTTTGAACCGTAGTGTAAAGATGACGATAGTCACACTTCATTTCTCCTCACAACATTGAAAATGCAGTCAAGACGATGTCCAATAGAAAGGACCCAAAATGTGAATCAAACATCCATCACGGCATGCGACATGTTTTCAGAAACAGATGTGTCATTCTTGCACAACTGCGTTTCTCTGATAAACAGCTCTAGTTTCCTCAATACCTCAGTGACTCATTGGTATTTCTAACTCTTGCAGACTCTTAAAAGCACATGTACCAAAAAGTCATTTGCTTTTAGTTATGAACATTTGCCGGGCAAATGGAGCGACAAGACAGTCTTTAGAGTTGCATTTCTGTGTATCTGCAGGTCTAGTGGGTCTGTCTTTAACTCTAGAGGGCAGTGTTATCTCATTTATTGACCGTATCCTAAAAGATTAGCACTACAATTAACTGAACATGGTCATTTCAATCAATCATATGGATCTCATTTGGCGTCCAAGAAAATATCACATGTCAATTCCAATTGTTAATATTTATTTAAGCTTGTTTCTATCTCTTCTAACAGATTAAATATGTACCAGATGTACATCATGAAGATACTTCAGCGCACCAAAAGTCTTTCAGAGCGGTAAGAAAACATGTAAGTTAAACACATTAATTCAGCTTTTCTAATTGTTGTATATGAATCTGCTTATACAGGATATGACCTTTTGAATCATACCCAGCTAACAAAAATATCTAAGAACATTTTGCTAAAATTCCTATTTAGTTATGACAATGACATTTTTTTTAAACATTAAAAAAATTTTTTTTGTAATGTTAACATCATTTTGCAAACATAATGTGAATGTTAATTTTGAATGTCTGCTGAACGTTCTAAATCATGTAGTAACATTTAAAAAATGTTAGATTAATGTATTTTAGATTGAAAAAAGATGTTCCATGACCAATGTATAAATACCATTTTTTGTGCTACATTTTTAGAGACCAGATAACTCTGAATATAAGCGTTCTGTTAATGTTACTGGAAGAGTTTTTGCCCATAACTTAGAGAGAACCTTGTCAGAATTTCAGCCAAAGTTCCGAGAGCGTTCCCTGTTAGCTGGGTATAAGCGTTAAAACCAAATGAAAAACATTAGTACACGTACATACTTATGTAAAATATAATTTGCATCAATTCAAGAAGTAAATGGGTGTATTTATAGGTTTATTTCAAAGACATCCCAGCTTCTGATCTCTAAAGAACATCCTAAACATCTGACCGGAACGCCAGAACGCAGATCTGTAAAAGGGAAGATGGATAGACAGGAGGCTGGAGGAAATGCACTCGGGTACAGTAGGGAAAAATTACGAGAAATTACTTTTTTCCTGTTTTGAAGTTTAATTTTTTCCATAAAAATACAAAAGCAAATGCAAAAAAAAAAAAAAACGTGTTTAATTGAGCTTATGGCCTCTCAGAAGGGTTTATGTGGCTCCCAATTAGCATTTGTGAAAAGCAATATTACTGCAAGAAAGTTAATCCTGATTAATAGGCAGTCAATAAGAGATTGCTCAAATTCAGCTTTTCAATCTCTCTTTTACTGTGTATGTCTATCACCTATTTTTCTACGTGTAGTGTGTAATATTGCTGTTTGAAAACATAAAAAGTCTGCAAAGTTTCAGAGATCAAAGTTTCAGATAAATAGTTATTGTTTCCCAAGAGAAAGAAGAGATTCTGAAGTGCATGAAACGAGTCGTCAGTACTTTCAGTCTCTCTTCCTTCATGAACGTCTTGTGACCCTCAAACACAGTATTTGTAGCCGAGTTTGCTTCGTGATGTCGACATGTTGAGAAGACGCTGTTTTCTGCTCTGCAAAAGCAAATCCACTTTGCATGCACTTCTAATGGTTCGGGACTCAAATGAATACGCTAAAACCAAAGTTATCGTTACTGTTTTAATGCTGAGAAAGATACGGTGGTAGACCAATCACAACAGACTGGGCCATCTGACCAATCAGAGCAGAGCTGGCTCTCAGAAAGGAGGGGTTTAGAGAGACCCTTTATCAAGCCATTTCAGACACTGTGAGAAAAGAGCTGATGCTGCAATGTATATTACAAGATATATTTGTATAAAAATTTATTGTGTATTACAAGAAAATTAAAGTTTTTATTTTATATTTTACTTTGGATGCATGTAAAGCTTCTGTAGGGACTCCCAAACACAATGAGGAACCTTTAAAATAGCATAACAGGGGCACTTTAATGAGGATATTCAAGAGGAAAAAGATAAAAGCCGACCTGTTTTATTAAGTTAACCTTTTAATAGGCTGTTGTATGAGTGGAGGTATGTGATAACAGGTTTTACAGCTTCATTACCCTGTTGTCACTGGTGTTATTTGTGTTATCAGCCCTCGGCGCCAGAATGTTTTTCACATTAGAGGTTTCTCTCTTCTCATGTTGCTCATCAGCTGTGAACTATTTATTGACCATCCATGTGCAAACGTCTCCACCACCGTTCTTTCCATCCCAAGCGGAGAGTCACACTGCATCACATCCTAAACAAATACGACTGCATGGTTTTGTATTGTTTTATATTCATAATCATAACTGCGATCGAGTAGTTGCATTAGTGAACCTTCTGTGACCTCCGCATCTTAAAACCCATCTCAGCTTCTGTATTTGAGAGAGTGCAACTCTTTCTTTAGTTCTGAAATTATTGCATAATGAAACTAGAATAGGAAAGTTCATCAAGACAGACTTTAAACTTTAAAAACCATTGAATTGTGAAGGTTAGGCCTTATACTTAAAGATAAGATGAATTGAGAATCAGGATTTTTATAGTCTTTGGATATTTTGGAGGATATTTGGAAATGCGAAATTGTTCGATCGGTTAAAAAAAGACAGCGCACTACCGCCGGGTTCAGACTACACTATATCAGACTGATTTTGGCATGATCAGTTTGACGTAGGGTGTCGTAGTGATTCCTAAATGACAATGGACATTGATCGTTTTATCTTGTATAGTGTCATAGACGACAACCGACACCGTGCCTGAGACGCTTCACGACGTCCTGAAAGAAAGACTAGCATGTTTCATTTGTTTCCGGTCCTCCACGACATGTTCTGTCACATCTGTGACGTTGACCAATAGGAGCAAACACGCCTCTTCGGTAGCCATTGTTTGTTTACGCTCTTGTTCACGGAAATCAGTCGCTAGGTCCCCCTTCTCGATGACATCATGCATGTTGTTAAAGACGGCAAGCGATGATTGGTCAAGCGCAACGTGAGGTCACGACACGATGAATTTAGGAGCCAAAATAGCATGATCTTCGTAGTGACTATCGTAACAGACACAAATATTGTGTAGTCTGAACCCTGCATAAGTTGGAACAGACTGTGCAAAGTTTGGTGGATTTCATTTGAAAGCTCTAGGAGTTTCAGTCAGAAATGTTGGTCTCCACTTAAAGGGACAGTACACCTAAAAATGAAAATTCTCTCATTTACTCTCTCATGCCACCCTTGATGTTCAGAAGACATTGATTCGTCCACTGGGGTCGTATTGATTACCGTTATGGTCGCATTGCAGATTCCGTTCAATGGCATTATATGGACTCGCAGAGATGGATTATTTTCCAAAAAATCTTTGTTTGTGTTTATCTGAGGGTGAGTGAATTATTTTTGGGTGAACTATCCCTTTAAGGATTTTGAAGTTTGATCAATAACAGCATGCTCTCTTTGCCAAGCCGAGATGAAAGCAAGAGTCGCTGCTTGTCAAAATGCATTAGAATAAGTATTGAGTGATCATTTGCAGTATTTATTTAGAAAAGAGTTTGTTTGATAACATCTACCATCTGTTATTTATGCTCTCTAATTAGTGATTCATTCCTGGCTTTCTAACACAAAACAACCGCAAATAGTCATTGATAAAAATTGATCCAGCAATGTAAGCTTATATGTGCATGAATGTAGATTTGAAGGACTGAAGATGTGCAGGTGCAGGATAACTGCTCTCGTGACCCGCACCTGCACCTCCACACAGGTGCTCTGCAATAATACATTCACACATCCCACAAATCAAAAGCTTTCAGCTGTATTTCAAAACATTTAATTGTGACTGTTGAGTAAAAGTGGACTTTTATTGCAGCTTGATAGTTTTTAAGCATCACTGATCTGAAGAACCTATGAAACATCACAATCTTTTTTAATCTCTGAAGAGGTTTGTGCTGAACCTAAACAGAAAAGCCATTGCAGATCCTTTAATTTTAAGAGTTGTGCAGGTGCTATTGAACTGAACGCATAATAGTTCACAGGCTTCTTACATGCAACAAATACGAAACTAAACAGAGTGAGTTTGGTTACTCAATCTTATCTGATTTTATTTTAAATGAGTGAGACAAAACAAACAGTGTGTTTTCTTAATCTTACTTTACATCTACATCTCATTTTGAGATCAGACATAAAGTGCAGCATGTTTTTATAAGACGAGGTCACTATTGATTTAATTTAAACTAGAATAACAGTGTTGCTTAGAAGATTTATATGTCTGAAGATGCTCCTCGTCAAAAAGCATGCAATGGATTTACTCAAATGTTTTCAATTCACCCTATTATCAGTTGTCATGCTGGTTTTCTACTAATATATTTTTTCTACAATCAATAAACATTAAACTACTTTTTTTGTGTGTGCAGATATTGCAGGTTTTACATTTTTACATTGAGTCTCTCAAAGACCTATACCCTTTCCTTGTTGATCAAATACGTATTAACTTAACCTTTCAGTTCTTATCAAACGTTTTACTTCAGGACAAGTCAGATATGTATGGCATTAGTTACTAGTTTTCCTATCAAGATAGTGTTTCTTAATAGTACAGACCACGTGTTGCTGCTCATATAACTTGAAAACTTGTCTAATGTCTATTTGGCTACTTGCTAATACCTGTCCTGGGATGGGGTTGGAATAGTGAACAAGCTCCTGTCAGAATGATCATATTTTGTAGACAGGTAGGAGGTTTTCCTTTAGTGTGAAGCGTGTCTGTACATGCCCCAAACCTGTCACCTCGCCTTTAGTTAAAAACACTCTTCCGTCGAAAACTCAGCTGCATCTGGATAGATTAAATGATGTGCTATTCTGCCCTGAGGATACAGATATATAATCTTAAACAGAAATGCAAGCACAGAACAGAATCTTGATATGACCTAAACCAAGCCTGCTATTCTGCTACTTAACCAATATGAATGTCTAAGTCAGACCATTGCTTCCTTGGTATAATCGTAAACTACTATGAAATTATTGATTTCTACAGCTCTGTTTAGCACTGTAAGTATGATGAAGAGTGCTGTTACTGCTGTCATACTCATGCGTTGCTCTCCAGGCTGCGCGCAACCAGCGCCAAGCGCGGCTGTGCCAAATGCACATGAACTGAAAGTTTGTGATGTCAGTCTCCAAATAACCAGTTTCATTTCCTTATATTTTGTGCTCTCCCTTCAACGCATGCTTTAGTTTAAACTGACTTTGTCTATTCTAGGCCACATTACTCTTAGTTTTTGTGACTATACTTCATGTCTTCTGCGCGTTCAAAAATGTGCAGCAAAGGCATTAAGGTATGCAATCTACAAAGGTAGGTGCTGAATATTCTCATGATCATATCATCATCCGTCAGATTTGTGATTGCCATGGCTCATAAATTGTGGTGCACTGACACGCTGCACATTTGCTTTTGGGAATCTGACTGACTTTAGTCATAACAGACAACATAGACGTCAAAACATCACATGAATGAAGAAAGTGATATTCACTTACAGCCAGTTGCTCGCATTGGCGGAGAAGAGTGCTAGAAAGAGCATAACCAGTGACCTTATCAAATACTCCGATGACATCTTGAGAGGAAGAGAGGATACAATCAGGTAAAGGTTGCCGGGATAAAATCCTCAGGGGGAGTTTGTCAGGGGCACTGCGCTGAAAAGTTGCATCGAAAAGCGATTAATCCATCATTGCGCATCCATTTGGATGAGAAAGCGGGTCTGTCCGGATCAACAGTTCTTGCCTCCGCGTAAAAACAAGCGCAAGTGCTCAAATAGTTTGTATAGTGGCAGTAAAATCACTCTGAGCGGTATCCTCTGATGCGATTTCTTCAGAGCGCGTGCAGCGGTTTCCACGGTCCACTTTTACGCAGCATCAGGTAAAGATGAACCACGCGCGGTCCCGCCAGTAAAGTGAGTTTAAATGACAGTCCTGGACCTGCGCATGCAGTTGACTCATGTAAACGTGAAGTTCAGCTCGGTTTGGGTGACCCCTGTAGATGCCACTCTGAATTCAGTCTGAGAGTGAATGCTGAATTTACTGACTCCTGAAGGGTTTGGTAGGGGCGGCGCGTCATTTGGGGGAGGTTTTGATGTGTGAGAAAGCAGATAAAGGCGGGTTTAGTGCATGCATATATGTTTTCTCTCGCGCTTGGCTGCCAAGTATTTTTAGAGTTCTCCAGAGGGACTCAGTGCGGCAGCTATTCGCCGTTCTCGAGGTATAACCTCTTATACTTTTGGCAAGGTGTATTTTCCCTGGCCTCGGTGCCCCCAAACGCAAGTACTTTGTGGTTAAGATGCTGTTTATAGACTGCCTTGTATTTTGACAGCTTTGTATAAAAATAGACATTATGGCATATCATTAATGCTGTTATATAACCTATAGTTGTCATTTGAATGAAAATGAAGATTTATGCATTTCATCATCCCCACAGATCTCATTTATTAGGTTTATATAAACAAATAAAGCCAGGTTTTGTAGTGAACACAGGGCTGAAATCAGTCGCTGGTGTTTTCACTACAGTAACAGCAACAGTTCATCATATATGTGCTTCACATGCAATAGGAAACCACAAACATCTTTCTATGCTGGTAAATCTTAGGTGTAATTGTTTTTATCTGCCTAGTACTGGACTGACAGACAAGTGTTTGACTTGTTCACTCAGAATCCCTGTTGACCAACAGAGGGAGAAAGTGAGTAACAATGACTGATGCTTGTGTCAAGGTTGGTGTTTTTTGAATTGAAGGACTTCTAGGTTTCAATCTGTGAGATTGTACTGATTAATCTTTCAATTTTTAAATTATGCTACCAAATGCTGTCAGTTTTTTGCCCTTTTTTTGTAACTTAATGTTGCAAAATGTGAACTTTCTGAGTCCAGGTGAGCGTCCCAGCTTAAAGAATCAGATCAATTCTCTTTTAAAACATGCTTTCATGAAGGACTATTAAAAATGTTTCAGACTTGATGCCATATGCATTTTTATGCAATATTCAACTGATATTTCATTTTCATTAAAAGCTAAATTTAGGTAGAATTATTATTTGTATTCTATATCACTTATTAAAATGAATTGACACATGTAATTTGTAAAAATACTGATATGCAAATGTAATTTATTCCTGTGATCAAAGCTGAATTTTCAGCATCATAACTCCAGTCTTCAGTGTCACATGATCCTTCTGATATGCTGATTTACTGCTCAAGAAACATTTATGATTATATGTAAGTGTTGAAAACAGTTGTGCTGCTTAATATTTTTTATAATTATATATTATTAATTATTAATTATTTATATTTATTAATTATTCATATATTATTAATTATATATATATAAAAATGTGTGTGTATGTATGTATATGTTGATTTAAATGTGTATACTGTAAATAATGCCATAGTGCCAATTAATGACATTAGAAAAATACTTGCCAAAAAGTTGTATTAGTGTTTAGACTAAATACATTCTAATTGTATAATTTCCCACCCATCAGGCCTTTTCAGAGCTGTTGATGTCTCAGACTCAGTGTCTGGACTCATGAGGGACCAGAACACACACTTGCTGCCGGTTCTGTTCAGTTCTGCGCCTCACTGGTGCTGATTTACTGAGCCTTGGCCCGTGTGCAATCCCACACTCACAAAAGAGGTGTGATCTGTTATCCTCACAGACCGACGCCACCGATGAGAGCAAGACTGGATGGAGCCAAGGAGACGAGGTTTGGACAGTGGACAACCTACATGACACTAGTTTTTCACAGTTGTTGTGCTTGAACTCTTTCTATCACATTGAGCAAATCAGCAGCCGTAAAACCACGATCAGTGGAGGCAGATTGCTCGGAGTAAGTGCTGAATTCTGTGTTGGTGTGGATTTGGGAACGCTGCCACCCTCTTTCTGTCTTGATCTGAAGAGACTTATGATATGTGTTTGTCAATCAACTATCTTCCACAGATTTCCAATCTGTCATCTGTAACTGCTAAACAGGTTTGTTGAAATCTGCAGTGTCAAAGTTATATCTCCAGCCACTTGAGTATGATTAATTTATGTTTATTTTATTTGAATGCAGATTAATTGACATGGGCACTTATGTCCATCATATAAATGTGCCAGATTTAGCCATACAGGCACATTTTCATCTGCGGTCTATGGCAGGTTGATGGCAAGAAGAAAAGAAACACAACAACATAAATTACACATGCCTATACTTAGTAAAACAATGACTCTATAGTACATTATAGAATCATGCAAAAGCACATGCAAGTAAACAGAAACACATTGGCACAAAAACACTTACAAAATGATTTAAGCTGATAGAAAAAAACACGCCACTACTCCAGGTTATGACATGTTTGATTATCCTATAACCACTGTTTTACAGATTTAGAAACGTAGTTAAAATATGTAATTTTTCCACTGTTTCCTATAAAAATTTGATTTTACCCTGCTGATTTTGTGTCTTTTTTTCCAGACCAGTTCAGCAATAAGACCATTCTAGACTTGTGTGTGTGTGTGTGTGTGTGTGGATAAACATGCATTCAAAGATGCTGATTTACAACTGAGAAATTATAGACACGTGCCAGCAGTGAATGAATCCATTCTTGCGGTGCGAGCGCTGCAGACGTCTGGACAGGCTCTTCACAGCATGCGCTGAACATGCAAGTGCATACAGTCATTGTACAGCAGACTGCAGAGCCTTCACATGACTCCTGCTTAAAGTTCTTCCTCCGTCTGGAATCCTTCGAATTAGTCTGTCTGCCCTTATCAATACTTTAGTTTTCGGTTCATAAGACACTGTGAAATAATATTGTCCTTTATACGTCAGCCTGTGTTTTCACATTTCAGCCTGTGATAAACAGTACTTTACAGTACTACTGAATGCTTGAATCTGATTGGTTGATGAACGTTCTAAGGTGTGCAAGTATTTTCAGGGAAACGCACGGCTAAAGTAGTTCCAGGCAGGCCTTGACCGCATTACATGTCCGTATCACTTCGCCCAAATAATTTCAGTTATTTCAAAGGTCCTTATAGCTTACAACAACAAAAGAACCAAACCCACATCGACACTGACCAAGCAAATGAATATAGTAAACAATATGATGAAAACGACAAATTCTTTACATGTTTTTGCCACAAAATTACTTTTTATTATGTACGGACAGCACATAGGCCTACTCTCCTTCTCCTGCTCTCGCACACACACACACACACACACACACACACACACACACACACACACACACACACACACACACAGAAATGCATCGTCAGCGCTTCTCTGATGATTTTATCAGTAAAATAGTTTAGCAACTTAAAAGCTACACGACATTTGTCACTAGAGAGCTTATAATGTCGCTGTTCTTGAAGCAAATAAACTGATAGTATCGCTATTAGTAGAGACGCTGCTGATCTCTCTCTCTCTCTCTCTCTCTCTCTCTCTCTCTCTCTCTCTCTCTCTCTCATATTTGCATTAATAACTGTATTAGCTTGCTATCAATGGCTCAAGCCTCAGTGACTAGCTCTAAAATTATGTTTTGGAATTAGCAATGAGATATGTAAGAAATTAGTCCTACACACAAGAGCGTATTAAGTACAAAAACTACAAATATACCTTGAAGAACATCTAAACAATTTCTTGAACACAATTATTATGAATATAGCGTCATGGCCTTACCACCTCGGATGTGCATTCTTTTCTAATAATTCAACAGCCATTGTCAATTATTCTTTACTTATTTAATTACATTATAAATATTATTTATATTATATTAACAATATTATTAAATAATATAAAAATATTAATAATTTGCAATGTATTTATATATTCATAATAGAGTTTTGCATTGTATTTATTTATTTATTTATTTTATATCAAATATTTATTAATATAAATATTTATAATATAAATATATTTATTATATATTTATTTTGACAGTATATATCAAAGCCCTTTTTTATTACAACCTGATGCCATCAGTGAACCAATCTAGCCTACTTAAGGAACTATGTCGCTAAATTAATACTTTTTTTTTTATCCAGTTGTCGTCATTTATTTGAAAATAGAAGCTTCTTCTGACTGATGAAGTTTTAAAAGGAAACGAACATGGAAAGAGTTATGCGGGCATTTGCGTTTTACTGTGCGCATACTTTGGAAAGATCCAGGAAATGACATCAGTATCTGTGGCCCATCTGCTGCGATTGAGTTCAAGAGAGGACGTTGAGCCCAAATTAAAATCAGATCTAAGGGTGCTGATCAGATCTGCATTCTTGGTCATGAATACATATATTGTTGTCTTTTCAGACCAAAGCAAGCTGTCTAGCATTAGGCCATCAGTGTTGAAGTCAGTCAGAAGTGAGCGGAGAGGTGCAGAGGTTAGGCAACAGAAGGTTGATCTGATCATCCCTGTCTGTGATAAATTAAATCCAGAATGAATGACTCCTGGGAAAAGGGAAGAAAAGGGCTTAGTCATGAAAAGGCGTTCCTGAGCCGTCCCGCCCTCCATGGCAACATGGATTGGCACATATATCTGATCACAATGGCATTCCGAACCCAAACAGATTTTATACAGCTTGTGCTTGCAGAGCCGTCGCCAAGGAAACGGCTTCCCAATGGCATGTTAATGGTGGTGCACCGGACCCCTTTAACATTTACACTGAGCGTTGGGTACCATAAACATTTCCCCTTTGCGTTCGGTTGACTGTGAGTTATGGCGTATTACGGTCAAGGGTCTTTTCCGGCCTCTTACAATAACGCCTGCTATCGCAAAGATTTAGCCAATAAAAATGACTGTCAGAATTTTTTTAGATAAGATTTATTCATTTGGTGGATGCTTTTACAGAGGGACACAGTAGGACACAAACGATTAACATTAGAAGTGATGCAAGATACTTTCAAATCGATTTCACTCTATTATGCAGCTCTCTGGAATACTTGATTTTGATTGGTTCATCCTGGCATTTTATGATGCATTCACGCCATGTCATAATTAGCATAATTACGAGATGACAATTCATGACGTTTTACTCGGAGCTGTTCTCGGACTCGGAATTCGAACATTATCAATGTCAAAATAATGGGACAGCGGTCAGGTGGAAGCCGGAATTCTGAGAAAAATCCCAAATTTGCAAGTTTTAGACCTTATGCGGCAGAGAAACAAGCACAGCCATCTTTAGAATTTTGTGTTTGAATTTCTGTTTTGCGGTAGCTCTGTATATTTCTACACTGTAAAAAATCCAACTTACGTTTTGTATGACAAATTCAGTTTTTAAAGTTTATTCAACTATTTAACATGAGAAAAGTTGAGATAACTCAAACATGTAAGTTGAGAAAACTGAAAAATGTCCTGCAGCTGGTTGCCTTAAACTTTTAAGTTTTCTCAACTTTTTTTTTTTTTTACAGTGTATGACATCGCTGTTAAAGAATAATAAGCTGGTTAAGTGGATTTACTGTTTGTAGCGTTGACAAAAGTTATCATGAGCGTTGTAATAAGGCTTCATAAGTTCTATACGAGGACGTGAATGCTTTTTACAAATCAGAAACTTGTAATTACGGTAATTAAACTCCAATTAATATACTATGCCCGACCGTTTATTTATCTAATAGCTGGTTAATAACTGAACTTGTTAACCCTGTTTGGGTTTATTTTGCAGTAAAGACCCAGTTCAATGTACATTATCTTTTACTTTAGTAACGTTTTAATTTGTTTTATTTGTGTGTGTGTTGTGTGTGTGTGTGTGTGTGTGTGTGTGTGTGTGTGTGTGTGTGTGTGTGTGTGTGTGTGTGTGTGTTTGCTCCTAGCATCGATCATGGCAACCCTTCCCTCTGGAAATCCTGATGAACACAACACGGGTGTCATCAGAGTGAAAGTGTTTACGGGTTCCTCTATCTCAGATCACAACAGGTTAAGTTTGTTCTCCTTTCACATCTGCCTTCAAACATAAAGCAGATCTTCAGTCAATACTGCACAAATATTGACCAGACTGTTTGTAATACTGGAAAACCGGTCTACACAATTCACGTGCTACAAATGACCACAACAAGCTAACTAGACGAATATGGAAAATATCAAATAATAATAATAAAACATAAAATAAACTCAAATAAGATCACTTAAAAATCTATATTAATTCTAAAAAATATATATTATTTAAGTCTGCAATCAAAAGTCAGTAATCTGAACATTTCTCATTAAAGTTTTTGAAAGCAGTTTCTTATCCGCACCAGGGCTGCAGTTATTTGATCAAAAATACAGTAAAAATAGTAATATTGTGAAATAATGCCATTTCAAATAACGGAATTCCTGAATTTTCAGCATCATTACTCCAGTCTTCAGTGTCACATGATCCTTCAGAAATCATTCTGATATGCTGATTTGATACTCAAGAAACGTGTATTATTATTATCAATGTTGTAAACAGTTGCTGCTTTTTTTTTTCAGGATTCTTTGATGAATATAAAGTTCAAAGGAACAGCATTTATTTTAAGTAGAAATCATGTGTAACATTATAAATGTCTTTATATGAAATTTATATCCATCCTTGCTGAATACAGATATTAATATCTTTAAAAACTGAACACAGATTTTTGAAAGGTATCATAATGCTTATTGTGTGTATACAATTTTTCTCTTAAGATACTTCATCCAAACATTACTGATATAACTATGTGTGCTGAAGAATGAAAGAGCAGCATTTGAACAATAATACTTAATAATACTGTAATACTTCTGGATTACAATCAGCAAAAGAACAGCCTTTTTATGAAGAATCATTTTAGCTACAGTAGGTTAAATGGTTCTTTGGAGAATAATATTTTGATGTTTCATTATTGGTTCTTCAGATCAGTGATTTACTTTCTAGGTTCTTCTATGCACCAGAAATTGAGAATAAGTCCTTGTTTGTGGGTTTCCAGTGGCATCGGGCTGTAAAACTCTCTTTGGTTTCTTTTATTGATCTATTCTTTTCACCATAGACACTGTTATGGACACGTTCTCCTTGATATTAAGATTAGTGGTTGATCAATAGGGGTTTGTTTTCTTTAGCTTTGGTCAAATTTCAATCTTTTGGCACAATTACTAAATGTGCATTTCATAACATATACAATGACTTTCTGTTGCACATGACCTATAGCAGTACCTGCGAATGCTCGTGAGCAGTGTTGTGGAAAGTTACTTTTAAAAGTAATGCGTTACAATATTGCAATATAACTAATTACGTTACTTAGTCACTTTTTATGGGAAGTAATGTGTTGCTTTATTTTTATCACCATGGCTCTCACTCTCTTCCAGGCCTTGCATGTGTTTTGTTTTTTTTAAGTGCATTTTTAATGCGGTAATGCATTAAAGAACATAAAGGTTAAAGGTGTTCCTCAAGGATCCGTGTTGGGGCCTCTTTTATTCACTATCTACATTAACAGTATTGACAACATGCGTGTTGTTGACGCGAGAGCAGATGTTGTTGGATTACCTTTAATCATGTCTTTACTACCTTTCAGGCCTTGAACGTGGTAGTTGCGTAGGCTGTCAATGGAGAGTACAAAAAGTTCATCAAAAATATCTTCATTTGTGTTCTGAAGATGAACGAAAGTCTTACGGGTTTGGAACGGCATGAGGGTGAGTGATTAATGAATTAACCCTTTAATTCAGCAGTTTAAAAAAGTAACATGTATCATTATTATTTTGAAAAGTAACCCAAATCTCGTTACTCGTTACATCAAAAAAGTAATCTGATAATGTAATGCATGTTACTTGTGATTGGTTACCCCCAACACTGCCGGTGAGAGTGAAAGAGGGGGATGTGACCTGTAAACTCGGGTTAGGGCACGCAGGGGTCAGTAGTAGAGATTGTAGGAGATGAGCAGTAAGCTGAGTTACTCAGTAACTCTTTCTCTCACACAGCAGGGTTTTGGACCAGTGCAGGATTAGATCGACACATAAAAAGTCTAAGAAGATCTTATTTCGTAAAGCCTCTCTCACCAGTCTATTCATATAATTCGGTTTTGTTCTTTTTTATCTAACTTCATCTCATCCTCTCTTTCACATGCAGATTGGCACACACGCATTTCACTTAAATGTGTATCGTGTCATGTTTTTCCGTTATCTGTTTATGTTCACTCTCTCTCCCGTCAGGATGTTTTCTGTATTGACTCTCTGGTTAAGGCGGAAACCAGCAGGACGGATGATGTTGAGTAAATGTTAGTCCACAGTCAGCCTCAGTGTCAGGGTCAGGGATAGCAGTGTTTGAGCAGAGCCGTCCTCACACATTCACAGCCTCGGTGGGCCTGTTGTTACCAGAGACCAGACTCTCAAACGCTGGAATGCTAATGGCGTAAAATGATAACTATAATCTGACAGTTGTGTATGAGCATCATGACAGCCACAACAATGAGCCCAGAGCATATGGAGACATTCGGGATTGTGCATATTGCTTGAACAGATGCATTTTACCTATATTTCTCAGAGATTGTTCTTTCACTGCTCAGGAGAATGTATATATATTATGATCATTATTGCAATAGGCAGCAAACAAAATAAATAAAAACATTACATATTATAAACATATTATTATAGACATTTGGGGTCATTGAGTTTCCAGACAACCAAATCATACAGTATATTGCATTAGGATAAATTGGTCAACTTTGTTGCTGACATTAAATGGTGGACAAATTCACACCAAGTAAAAGCTAGTTAAATGACTGTACTGTAGGTCATTTCCAGCAGAGACAGGTAGATACTACATGAGGTAAAATAATATTTGACCCAGGCAATATGGGTTATATTTAGTGCCCAGTCAGTACGTGATGTAAAATCTTGTTCCTCAAGCAAAACCAGTTGATAACCTACTGGTCTAGTTTCTTGAGCTGGTGCGATGTGTTCAGACTCAGACTGTGACCTGCACTTTTGGGGGGTTTTAAGGGCTTCTCTAGATGCTGGTTTGGGTGGTTGATGGGGGGTGTTGCAAGGTTGAAGGGTTAGGCCCTCAAATGAACAGCTGAGTTATCTTATTTAGTCTGTATAAAGGCCGCCCAACTGTCATAACAATGGAACAGGACAACAGGGCCCCTCGACAGACAATGGGGAGTCAATGGCTCCAAAGAGCATCCCTAATACACAGCTCTCCTGAAAAGAGAGGCCGTTTGAATGGGATTGAGGGAAGCTCAAAACAAAGCTGGATCCCGAATCAATTGGGGGTATCAATCAGAGCTCTCATGGCCTTCTGCATGCCGGCCGCTTTGTAGAAATTAAATGTACACGTCTAGTAAAATTGATATAGAAATGCAATAGATATTATTGTGCATATCATATCATATCATTTTTTTTTTTTTTTGGGACATTACCTTTGCAGCTCGTTATTGCCTTATTGCTGTATGTGACATTTCCAAATTTGAATTAAATAAACCTGTAAAATGTATCATCACAAACTACTTGCTCACTGCAATTAGGTAAAAACACTGACAATCAACCCAATATTGCTTAAATCTCACTATTTTACATTTGTTTCAATTAATGGATATTTTCCACTCATGTTAAGGGTCAGAAATGTATGGAGCCCGTAAAGGGACATGGTGATGGACTTAAAGATGGGAGGAAACATTATGTCAATGCTTTTGCATTCTCTCGCAAAATGTTTGCATTCCCCCAATAAACATTTGAGCGAACGCAAAGCTTCTCAGGGGAACGCAAAACTTTTGCGAGAGAACGCAAAAGCACTGAAATATATTTTTTTCCTCCCATCTCATATTTTTTGACATATTTCCCCAACATGAGGATGAGCAAATGATGACAAAATTTAACATTTTGGGTGAACTATCCCTTTAAAATGCAACACAAACATAAGTGTTTTTTTTATGACACAAAGAATAAAAGGAATTATCTTTCAGTAATGACAAAAAAAATTGTCAAGGATGTCAAAACAATCCCCTTTCACACGGATTAACAAACTGATTAAAAATGCTGTATTCTGCTGCCAGGCCAGTAGATGGCGATGTCACTTTGTAAAGAAACACTACACACCTACAGACTGAAGACGTAACCAGGGGGGCAGGGTTTCATATTATTTTGAAGTAGCCCCGGGCGCCGCCATTGGCTAGCGGACCATCACCTGCTGTTAGCATCCCATTGACTCCCATTCATTTTGGCGTCACTTTGATAGCGAATAACTTTACATCTGAGGCGTTTAAAGACTCCATTTGTCAATTATTTATTTCTAAAGAAACACGAAAATGTATAAAAGGCTCCATTACCTTGTATCTTACGTTATGGCCCCGTAGAAGCAGTTTTTGTAAAAATAGGCTAACGATTGCGTCATAACCACACGACTCTCTGTCGCACAGTAGAGAGATTACCGTATGGACAGGAGGAGAAGCTCGCGCGCAATCGGGGGGACGTGGAGGCAAAATGACAAAGTAATTAATCAGAATACTTGGCAAAAGTTTCTCCTGCTCCTAGCTCATGGACAGCTCCTACTCACACTCTCCGTCTCTGCAAGTTTCGTAAGGGAATGATTCAGATTTCTCTCGGCACAGCTACTAGTAGATAGACGGGTTGCTCACGTCACATCTATGTCGTCAAGCTCAGTTTGAGTCTGCGCAGTACGCTCGACCATCAGGAAGTTAGTGCTTCTATTTGACTTCACTTGTCTCCGTTGAATCCAATGGGGTCGCTGTGTCCAGTTTATATACTGTCTATGGACGTAACGCGCATGATATTACCGTTTTCATAAATCTTTTTTTTTTTTTTTTTGGTTTACACTAAGATGATAACGGTATCGTTTTCAAAAACGTGCACTTTGAAACCTGTTTTCAGAAGTTTGCATTTTCAGGTCCCCAAACACTGCTGTCGTGTAAATGAACGACCAAAACTCAGTTTTTTTTGTTGAAAACGGTGTCCTGTCCACTAAGTCTGTGGGATTTTTTTGGTGCGTTTTATCGTTTATCAGTCTGATCACTATGAAAATGAATATAACACCTCTTTTCAGCAAGACTTTGATGTGAATGTATGTCGCACAAACAGTGCGGGGGAAGTTTAATAATTAGCCTTTGCGACAGCTACTAATAATTGAACTATTTAAATCATTAGTGCAGTAATCTTACCTGAATAACTTTTGCGATGAAAAAGAGAAGCAAAACACATCTAAACTCTTTCCTGTGTTGCCGTCGATTGACGAGAGGTTCTGGGCGGGAGCATTAGAGAAATGTGTAACAGAGAACAATGACACTTTTCAGACTGGATGTCAGCAAAGTGCTGTCAAGCAGATGTTCACACACATTGTAAAATTAATGATTAAGACAAGCTTTGCGCTGAGACTGTGTTTTATTCAGTGTTTGTGATATAGTGAGGGCCAGAGGTGGCCAGCGGTAGACTCCCTTTGCTCTCGGCCCTCCCCCAGGTCTCTGTTCCCCTCGTATTCAATGCCGTCGGCCTCATGGTATATGATTCACTTCGAGTTCACTAATTAACACATTTGTGACCTACATTTCCCGGTTCCTGACTCTCCTGTACACACTTGCTTCACCTTTAACCTAGTGTAAAAATGTTTGTAATTTTATTGAAAATTACCATTAAAGATTGTGAAAATTCTAAAAACGTTGATTGCTTAATTTTAAGGATGAATATGGTGAAAAACTGTATAAGATTTAACAATATAATACTTGTAATTTCACTGTACATTAGTGTAAATTTAGGTTGTTTTGGAAGTAAAATTAGTAACTTTATCATTTATGATGATAAATACAGATAGAAGTTCCTAATAAGTCCCCAGCTGATGCATGATTTGAATACATTTTATTGCAGTATTTCAGTTACTGAAGGTTCCCAAAGCGAGTTTTTATGTCTCAGTATGAAGATCTCGTTTTGGGAGTCTTAAATATTTCTCGGTAAAATAACGGTAAAATACTGGCAGCAGAGACACTGCAATCTACTGTAATTCTACGGTATGAATACTGTGAAATTGCTTTACAGCATATTACTGTGAAAACAAAATAAAGTATTTTCTAGTATTTGAATTTTATTTTACAGTAAAATATACAGTAGCAATATACTGTAATTCTACGGTATTAATACTGTGAAATTACAGCCATGTACT
Source organism: Leuciscus leuciscus (assembly GCF_965113295.1). NCBI lineage: Eukaryota > Metazoa > Chordata > Actinopteri > Cypriniformes > Leuciscidae > Leuciscus > Leuciscus leuciscus. The sequence continues at coordinate 27,827 of NW_028118183.1, forward strand.
GTAAAAAATACATGCAGTACATTTCTGAGATTTTCAATTTACAATATATATATGGCAAATTGAAAATCACAGAAATGTATTGCATGTATTATTTTTTTATTTTATTTTATTTTTACAGTAAATGGCTGTAATTTCACAGTATTAATACCATGCATATTACTTCCAAAACAACCTACATTTATCAGATATGTATGTGGTGTGGATTTTAGGTAGTTTAGTACATTTTTATTGCATTTTAGTAGTCGTGCAAGTCATGCAATTTACCATTTGCAATAGTAAGAACATTAAATCAGATTGTTATACATTAACTATAAAATATGCAGGCACCAAGTTGCAATATTACACTTTATCCCTTTATTTTTCTGGCTCAGCTGGCAGTTTTTCCTGTAGATTAAAACTGTGCAGGTTTCAGATGCACAGCTTGTACAGTAATTCAGATGTAGCTTTGGTCGCCATGTGTATGCAAGTCCTTTTTGAATTATGACATGATAAAGAGAGTTATTGTTATTTCTGTAAACATAATATAAGCCCTTTGAAAAGCAAGAACATCCATTAATTACACACCGAGCTTAGAGCGATCAGGGAGGGAACAGGTGCTGATTGTCTCTGAGCGAGTGCTCTGTGCCTGCAACACCACCTCTTATATCCCCTTACCCAATGATCCGAGGAACACACCACCGTATTTCTGAGAGAATAGACCCCAGCTGCGCGTCACACCTCATAACGCCTCGACGCTGCAGTGTTAGGAAGTTTTAGGTGGGTCGGCATCAGCGGAGAGCGTTTCTAGGAATGCAAGGAGTCATGTTTTATCACGGTTGCCTTTAACGGACTATTTGAAGTGCATGATTCAGTGTTAGCTCATGAGTAATGTGACAAGAATCCAAGTTAACGAGATCAATCAATCTATTGGAATTATCTCTGGTCCTCACATGAAAAGAACCATAATTTAGGCTCATAAAATTAGAGAATTTGTGAAATAAGAGTTTTAGTTGAAACATGCCCCCGTCTGTAGCAAGAATGTGAATGTCTCTGGAAGAAGAGATGCTGCTAGTGTGAGAATGCAAAAACTGGGATTAGTTTGCTTAAATCCTGAATCCATGAATCCTTTGGTTATTGGTGGATCAGATTAGCCAAAAAATAGCTGGGAACGTGATCAAAAAGCTTGAGGAACTCTTGCTGGCAAAATAATTATTTCATGCAAAAATTTTTATTCTGTCATCATTTACTCACCCTCATGTTGTTCCTGACCTGTATGAATTTCTTTCATCTGCTAAACACAAAAGAAGATATTTTGAAGAATATGGGAAACTAAACAGTTGATGGGCCCCATTAACTTCCATATATGAAAAAAAAAAAGTAGTATTTTTGGTTAGTGACATACTTTAAAACATATAATTTTGTGTTTAACAGAAGAAAGAAACCCATACAGGTTTGGAACAGCTTGAGGGTGAGTAAATGACAGAAATTTCATTTTTTGGGTGAACTATCCCATGCATTAAGCTAAGAAGCCTGTTATAGACATCAGCACATATTTGGGCACCTAATAGCATGTGAAGATATTTATGAGCACAGTGAAATAATCAGCACCTGTTACAGTTGAAATTTTTTTTTTTTTTTGAAAGCCTGCACACATTCACTAATTTCTTCAGCACAGATATGGCTGCGGTAAAAAAGCCCATTTTTTGCACCTGCAGTATGAACCAGAGTTTATGCTGGAAGTCAAACATTTTCTGAGTATCTGTTTTTATAAATAAATAATTTAGCTGATCACTTTTTATGAAGATTTTTTATTTTTTATTTGTTAAGTACAGTTTAGTTTTGGTGTTAACAGCCCTGGACACACACACACACAATCTTGCATCTTACAGTTATTTGCCAGTTATATCAGGAATATTTGATATCCATCCCATTTGTTGATGCAATATATAATTATTTAACAGGTGCTTTTATCTACAGCACCTTACAGTAGCAATCTAGGGCTTAAAATCTAGGGCTTATAGTTCCATAATGTAACATTTCCAAATGAAACCGGATATTCAGTGATAGAAAGTGCAGGGTTGGCTTGATTTAACCCATCACGTCATGATTGGATCGCAGACGCCACCTGCACTCACTTTTGAGGAAGCCTTTGACCAAGACGTGGAGGTTGAAGGTCAAGTTCACCCTCAAGAGCATTTCGATACATCCCGATGGAAAGATATTACATTTCGGTATAAAGTTCAGAAGAAACATATTTTTTGAACGTTTCGACTCCCATTCTGGGGCTCAAATCGACAACCTTCTGGTTGCCAGCCTTAAACTAGAACCACCACGCTAGTTTCCAGCAGCCCACAATAGCTTGATCACAGCCTCTGATACATTAGTTCATGCCTCTGGAATTCCCAGTGGAATCGGAGTCCTGTGGAAATGTGACACAACCCAGCACTTCCATTCCCTATTAAAATGCGGCCATGGGATGCGGGTTCAATGCAATTCTTGCGAGTCAACAATGAGGTTGGAAATACCATCAGGCTTCTGAAACCATATGTCCCCAAAATAGGTTAGCAGAGGCCTTTTAACAGACCCCATCAGGGGAGGTGGGAGACCTTCGTTCACAGGAAAGATTAAGATACCATCAGAAAGAGGTGCCAAGAGGGATCAGAGTGGAATGGGCTGAGGGATGAGCTCACCGACGGTGAGGCTGTGTGTCTCTGTTCCCGGCCGGATCGGACCCTCTGAAGTCCCACGGAGAGACTTGATTGACATGGATGCAAGTCATGAATGGTTATAACAGAACTAGTTATTATTGCCTCTCTGTGAGCTCCTATTGTCCGCTTATAAGAAATCTGCTGATACTGTTCTCTTTGATTGACTGATTCAGATTGTATCTACATTTTCTTGAATAGTTGACAGAATTTTTGCATCACTTGTTACAACAAATGCCAAATAATCACAGGTTCAAGCCTTTGTTGAGGTCAAGTTAAACCCTGCTTGACTACATCATTAAGAATTTTTTTTCTTTTCTTTTTTTTCTCATTTGACAGCCATTTAAAAGTATCCATGTACAGTATTCTGATTGATAGTCATAAGAAATTTTCGGCAAAAAAAAAAAAAAATTCCCGGAACTGAGTGCCAATACATGGAAGAAACCAAGGATTCATACTTCCAGGACTGCATGCATCAGCCAAGCAAGATGAATGGGAATGCTTACTGATAACTCTCTCCATGTTCGTTAAAACTCTTTGGTTTGCACAGTAGGTATAGTCCCAACCCCAAATGACAAAGGTTGAACTAGAAGTTGTGCATTTACTGAATGAGCAATGTGCTGCGCCTGCATCATTTTTTTTGCACATCATCATGTTTTCCTGTTTGTTCATTTGACAATTTGTGCTTTTGCAGGCAACATATGTTTAAATCTGCTATGAGACACTTCCTGATTCAATTATGCCCTGTGTATTCTCTATCAATAAAAGTCACAGGCTACATCTACATTAATCCAGATACATTTGAAAATGACATTTTTGTTTCAAAACGCATCCTCAGTGTTTTCCAAAAGTTTCACGGCCACACTGAAACATTGGAAAATGTTTATTAAAAGCTCCCTTAGATGATACAGAGAGACAAAACATAATAAAGGTGTCAAGCTATTTATCTGGCACAATCATTTTATTAGCAAAATATCCCACCACTTATTTGTTCGTGCAGATCGTACTCAATCACGATTTCATGTCTGGTCAATTGCCCTCATGTTTTGATGCAGGACAGCAATTGCAAGTCAATGTTCTGTCATCTTTGCAGGAATATTGCAAGCAACACTGAAATTGAATAGCACAGCAATGCCAGAACAACCATAGATATCTCTAGGTACAATATGCATCACATGACTATACGTGCGTCATCATTTCGTATACCTCCGTTTCCACAGTCCGAACTAAAATATGTGTTCAAATTTATCCACATTAGGCCAAAATGTAGAGAAAAAGATTACATGTGTAGACGTAGCCACAATAAGATCCCAAAAAAATAAAATAATAATCAATTACCTTTAGACGAATAGATGAAGTAGCATCACAAATATCCTTTGCAATCAACAACCAGGGTTTTTACAGACCGCACCTTAAAGAACTTCCTTGTGCCCTAAATAGATTTTTTTTCTCGATCTCCACTTCCTTTGGCCACAGCATAAAATCTATTTTCGGCGATAGTACTTAATCCAGTTCTCCAAGCTCTCCAGTGATTGAATTAAAAATACAGCGGGAGCAAAATGAAGACAACAAGCTGTCTTAAAGCCAATGGAGTCCAGTGACAAAAGCCTTGTCATGCTCTGGTGGGGTCTTGCCTCTAATCCAGAGGGTTTTAGAGGCAGCAGACACTGGCTTGTTGTTCTCTGGCGGGGATGGCTAGGCGCTAAGTAACTAGCAGAGCTACTGGCGACAGTTCCGTCCAGGAAAGATGGCCTGCTAATCCTAATCACGCCTGAGAATGCCGTCTGGGTCACATGACCTTTCACTAGCTTTAATGGAAGGGGTCATAATTGGGATTTATCACCGCAGAGGCAGCCCGCAGGAGAGGTGCCAGTCAAAGGGTTCTGGGTCCGGGATGTCTGACGGGTATAGCGGAGAAGAATGAGTCATCCGAACGCTTATAGACACATTAAGGCCACACTGAGCACGAAGAAACATCAGACACTCATTCAAATGTACCTTTCAAATAAGTGTTTGAATGAATGTGGGCTGCGGCAACACTTTATTTCAATAGTCCACTTTAGACAATTGAGTAATTCTGCAACTATATGTCAACTAGCAGTCCTTAGTAGACTTTCTGCTTAATATCTGCTAACACTTTATTTTGATGCTCCCCAAAAGACATTTTACTGACTATATAACTTTGCAAGTACATGTCAACTTATTCTACTAACCCGAACCCTAACAGTCTACTAATACTCTAATGAGAGTTAGGGCACACATAGTTAGTTATAGTTAGTAGAATGTATAAAGTGGAATATCAAAATTAAAGTGTAACCTTATCTGCTTTTATTATAGTGTTTAAATTTACATATCTAAGTACACTGCAAATAAATTATTATTGTCTTTTTTCCACTCCAGATATCGAAACATTGTTAAAACAATTAAATCAAGAAACATTTACTTGAGAAGCAAAATTACTTAAATTAAGTGCTTTAAAAAAAGATCAAGTTTCTGTCAAAGGGGTAAGAAAAATAACCTTGTTTTCCCTTTGATTAAAGTTTATTCTTCTTACCCCTACTTACAGATATTTTTTCTTGTTTTAAGGACTTACTCAAATTATTTTTCAGAAAACTGAAATACTTAAAGTTGGCATGAAGCGAAAGTCGCCATATATGATGTATATCCGAGTGAAACTGCTTTTCAAACAAGAACAAATGTAGGATGGGACTTGATTTTGTCTATGGGGGATTTATTTGGGGTGGTTGTTTGCTATTGGTCAATCTTATGTGAGTGACAAGTTGTCCCGCCCAGATATCGCTGATAGGGGGAGGGGAAGTTATTTTGATAAAAAATTAAGAGGGCACATGAATTTTAAAACAACAATGATGTGCATGAGTGGGATTCGAACCAGGGTGCAACATTTTTTATTTTTTGCAAAGCAGTGACACCACACAATGGAAATTTGCAAAACACTTCCTGTTCCTATACTTGTAGTCCAACTTGCTGTGCAGTTGTTCTATGTTGTCTTGTGGGAACGTAAGATCTAGGTCTTTCCTTCTGTGCGGTGTTGTGTTTGAGTCGTGCATTGTGTTGTGACATCAACACGTACAAACTTTAGTGGAAACATGAGTGCAGATTTTGCCCCCCAAATCCCGTTTCTACTTTTCTTGGTTAACACGAGGACTCTCCTTAAGTGTAGGCAGAAGTACAGATTGTTGTTTGAGATTTGCTGGAGGGTCCTCTTCAACAAGAAGGCCTTTTCTGTGTCTGGTGTAAGTCTATTCAGGGTGTCCTAATCCTGTTAACAAGATCCCTGACTGTGGGTGTCTGGGAAGTTGGATCAATATCAAATTCTCTCTTTTCACTGTTCTGCTCAGGCAAGTGATAGGCCAGCTTAAGAGGGTCTGGCAGGAGAATATGTCGCTCCGTGACTTTGCTGTACCAACAGAGATTCAAACGAATTATCGTGCTTCCAAAATGACTATTTTACAAGCTAGAGGTTTAGAAATGTTTTTATTCGTGCCGTTTGGAGTCATTGTGTAGTTCTTGTTGCTCATTCTTGGGTTTTATGGATTTAAACAAATCTAACCCTAAGTATTCAAATTCAGCGTATAACTGGTTTGTGCTTCGGACAAGAATGATAGCTCAAATCTCATGGTTTGTCGGTAGTTTTCTAAGCGATCCAACATGCAATGTTCATCTGACTGTGATTCATTTAAAATGTTTTACACATACATTTGTTAAAAACATGATTAATACTAATTCTTTGATATGAAATTCTGACATTAATTCAGCTTCAACCTTTGCAATAAATTGTTATATATTTTAATAAACTGACTGACTAAAAATAAATTAAAAAGAAGATTCAATTCAGTTATAAATGTTTAAATTAATATAAATGTATTCATTTAAATTAAATTAAATGAAATTAATACATTTATATTAATTTAAACATTTATAACTGATATTTAAAAAATATATGTATTTATAATATTTATAAATATATTACTTATAATAATATTACAATTATTTACAAAATATGAAATATCACTTAATAAAATAATTATAGATTCAACATTTATAATAATTATTTATTAATATATTATATATATATATACGGTGTGCTTATAAAAATAATTTGAAATATGTATAATGATAATTTCTATATTTTATTATATATTTATTTTATTTTATATATATATATATATATATATATATATATATATATATATATACCGGTATATAATATTATATATATATATATATATATATATATATATATATATATATATATATATATATATATATATATATATATATATATATATATATATTATATATATACATATATAGTCTGTAATATTTCTTTATTTATATGAAATATGTAACACACACACACACACACACACACACACACACATATATATACATATATATATATATATATATATATATATATATATATATATATATAATACACACATATATATATATATATATATATATATATATAATACACACACACATATATATATATGTATACATATGTATTATATATATATATATATAGTCTGTAATATTTCTTTATTTATATTAAATATGTAACACACACACACACACACACACACACACACACACACACACACACACACACACACACACACACACACACACACACATATATATACATATATATATATATATATAATACACACACACATATATATGTATATATATAATATCATCAGTGGTCCCAATTAGCAGGGTCCACGCTCAGGTGAACAATGGTCCTCCTCATCGGACATGAAATATGCTCTCCATAAATCACGGGGGATGTAACCCGATCTGGGGTATTTTCTCATCTTCGTCTTGACTGTTGGGGCTGGATAATCCAAAGGCCTTGATCTATCATTGCCCTGTTGGATGTCTGCTGACTAATGTACCAGTAAATGATAAAATAAGTAAGAGAGGGTGGTACAAGTCAAGTGGAACTTAATTACCTCTGACATGAGTTTTCGAAGAAACGAAAAAAGAAAAAGAAAACAGATACCAGATCACACACGTGTGGATTGTGTGACAACAATGACCAGCTCTCTAACAGCAAAGGTAATGTACACCACATGACGTGAACTATTACTTATAACCAACAGTTCTTTATAGTTTTAAAATCACATGATGAATCGTACAATACTGGAAATCTAATTATTTCTTTTCCGATCTATACCACCCAGCAATCCGCCTCCAGAAAACATGTTTGTGTGTGTGACCGAGGCAAAATGACAAGTACTGAGAAAAAGTCAGTCTCCAGGGCCTTCGATACAGCGAGCGTCCCGTGTCTCTCCTGGGGGTCCGAGCGCTGTGTGCATCTGGAAGAGATATTTGGCTGAAGTTCGACCCAGAAGGCTTTCACAATGTGCCTTCCCATCTCGGAAACACATCAGAGTTGAGATAGATGTCAGGAAGACGAAATGCAGCGTTACCGTCCGAGAAGAACAA
>NW_028118182.1:0-35975 GCF_965113295.1 Leuciscus leuciscus
CCCTGGGCCGGCAGCAGCAATTCATTTGCATTTAAAGGGCACACACTAAAACAGCGCATTTTTCTGAGCCCCAAAAGATGACAATTTAAACATGCTGTAAAAAATGATCTGTTGGGTATTTTGAGCTAAAACTTCACATACATACTCTAGGGACATCAGAGACTTATTTTGCATCTTGTGAAAAGAGTCATAATAGGTGCCCTTTAAAAAAAACTACAGAACATGGTGGATATGCGCGACCGACAGAGGTTTCGTTAAAAGGTTTGAGTGACTAATTAAAGTTTAACCTGATAAAAAATAATAATAATGATTTAATGTTATCTGTGTTATATTTCATCTGCAATAACAATGTGGACTTTTATGAATATATATGTTTGGCCATTAACTTTTAAATGCATCATTATGCATTAATATGAGGAGAGTTCTCCGCGACTGCAGATCAACGTGCTACTGCATTTCTCTCCGATATGGTAGGACGTGAAATAAAATTAAACGTGGAGGATTTTAACTGTGAAAAGATGATTGACAGGCCAGTTTACTGTGACAGGATGCAACAGAGAGCAACCATTAAAGACACAATTGTATGACGTGTTAGTATGTCCCAAAGCTTGTCTACTTTTTTTGCTACACACTCAAAAGTAGGCTATCTACTTTTTCTTCACAAAAAGAGTACATACTTTTAGGGCGTAGAATAAGTAAATTGAGACACAGCAAGTGTATTGCAACTATGAAAGCCAGCAAACGAGCCGGGTCAAAGATCGCAGATTCTACCCGACCTAAAAATCCTTGGCATCCATAGTAAGCTCTATGAGCAGACGCACATTAAAACGCGGATAAATCAGCTCATCAACACACAGAGGCTCGATGTCTTGTATTGTGAATTGCACTCATTTGTATTGCGTCCTCAATCTGACAACCCGCGTGAGCGTTAAGTCTGAGGAGGAGGGGGCGGGGGAACAACACTCTCCCAATATTTTGAATTTGGACTGCAGTACCCATTTCAACCACTAGCTGTCAATTTTACATACTGCACCTTTAAGAAAAGAAGACTAGTACCAAATTAGGGTTATTTGGCTTGTAACAATAGCAGAATCGTTTTTGGTAATAAATAGAACCCTTGTAATAAGGTTCCATAAAGAACAATGCTTTGAAAGTGCTATACCTTAATGGTCATATAAATAACCTTTTTAATAATAGTTTATTTTCAGCAATATTAGTATCTTCATATTATTCATATTAGTGTTATTAACTTTATTTTTATATATTATGTATTGACTTTTTTTTTTTTTTTTTTTTGTCCTCTATCTGCCTGGTCTTTATAATATTTTGTTGCCTCTGTTTGGGTTTTACATATTAAAAAAGGATGTTGTGTCAATTAGGTACTTCTACTTTTGATTGACATGGCAAACTGTAGCAAAAACATGATACAGATGTAATGAAGTTCCAGTGAAATATCTTTACAATGCTCTCTATATATGATGTCTTTACGTCCTTCATTATGTGTGTATTCTGAGTGACAATTTCTCTCTGCAGACGATGAGGTTATGATACGGGACAGCACCTGAAATACACAATTGAGTTAAGAGTTAAAGTTTGTCTCTTCCAATTGATTATGTAAAAACAGTTATATTTATGAAGGCCAAAATTAGCAAAAATGGTGTTAAAAGGAAAAAGTGATATAAAGTCATAAATTCAATATCTCTTACTTTGTGGAGAAGAGAAGATGAGTGTCCCTAATTGAGCAGAGCTGCTCACACTTACATGTTCTGTTAAACTAAAAAGAGAAAAAGACATAATTGATAGGAAACTAGTCACAATTTTTAAAATGAAAATGTATAGACATTTTAAGAAATAAATAATTTACCTGTTGAGAGTTTGTTGACAGCCTGTGTAGTTGTACAGCTGCATGAGCTCCAGAAAACCAGTAGTGAGGTGGCTTTGACAGTTACAGATTTGAAAAACAAAAAGGCGGGAATAAAGAACCCTAAACTTTTACACAAAGAACCATTTCAGAACATGGTTCTTCAGGATGATACAGTTCTAAATAGAACTGTTACTACGCGTAAAGAACCATGTGTAGGGGAGAGCAGGGCACAACCTAACACATTTTGACTTTCTCAGTTTGTGTAAATCCACTTGGGGTTCAGGGAATTTCTTTTCCACATTAATTTCACACATGTCTAGTACAATTATGTGGTTTTGTTTCTTTAATACAGTGTATATTTTTTCTTGATTTACCCTGAAAGAATGGAAGTAAAATGTGACAACATGCCCCATAGATATAGGGCATGTTGTAACATGTGAGGGGCACATTGTAACATGATCATATGACAGATTCAAATGTTATCTGGTCTAATCAAAAAAATATACAAGACAAACTAAAATATTTTATCAATAAAATACAATTATTAACTTTTTCATATAAAATAATGGGATTTTTTAATAATTAAAAATAAACACATTTTTGAGTTTGACAACAAAAACACCGCAAAACACAGCTATACAGCATAGTTCAAAACAATAATAATTAATAATTTCTGAACATTGACTTTCAGTCTTAATTCATCTATTTCTCATGGCTTCTCAATAGATTGTATAAATGTATAGAATAGCATAGTTCTAATAGGGTTGTGCCCCTGCACCTGCGCAACTAATTTAAACCCTGCTAGTGTCTTCTGCTGGTTAAATAACAGATGAGATTAAAATAATATCAGATTTGTCGAATTTTAAATTAACACAAAAACAGAGATGAAAAATCAACTTCAGTGAGAAATTTACTTTTGCTATGGTTAAATAAATGTTCAGTGATTTCTTACAAAGATTTTTTAATAAAAAAAATAAATAAATATATATATATATATATATATATATATATATATATATATATATAAATATATATATATATATATATAGTGTTGATATGGCAACTAGTAAATACACCAAGTTTTGTCATGCAAGTGTGGAAAGTTTTAAACCATGTGTGTTACAACTAGCCCTGCTCACCCCATGTATGAATGTGTGTAGCCTATATGAATGTAATCTGGATTTACTACATTCGCCATGTTTTTCAGTATAGATATAGTTGGATATAAAAATCTACGGAGTTTGTTAAACATGCTTTAAACACCAACATTTATTTAAGCTCTTAATGTCCATTAATGAGCTTGTCTTTTGTTCATACTTGTTAATATTTTAAATTACATTTTTGTAGTAGACTGTTCAGATTATAGTCTTTTGGTGCTGACCAGCATATAGTATAGTTCAAGAAAGAATAAAGTCTACATTGAATCCACAAACACTCTGATCAACCTAAACATAACAGTTGTAATGGGGAGAAAACATATCAGTGAATCTATAATAAAATAATGTTATGATCCTGCATTCCTTTGGTTCTGAACTAAAATTCTCCATTTCAGTCCCTTGTGAAGATTGCTGTTGATGTGAGGGAAGAACGTTTGTAACAATCTAAACCTGAAACATACTAAACTTTGTTATTTTGAATAGTGTACAAATCTGTCTGTGGCCATGTTTCTGAATGAATAAAAAAGGAAGACACAAAAATACTTGGGGAATTGATCTATCATTTTGATATTTCAAATAAGCAATTATTTGGTTTAGCTATTAATAACATGCCCTTATATGGTACTTCATTTAGAATCAATGACTTTCACCTGTGTTATATTGACTGAGTAAATTGGCAGGTGCAGAGAAAAATGATGCTTGTCACGAGAGAGGTGGAGCCATTCTGATTGACATCTGCATAAATTTGGATGGTAGCACCCTAACGTGTCATTGAAACAAGCTTGGCAATAATGGGGTTTTGGCAGGTTGGCTTTGGATTGGTGTTGAGTCTTGCACTTGGATTTTCTGAAGCACAATGGAAAGCAGGAGCAGCAGATAATCAGAGTCCAAGCGAGTTTAAGCCTGGAACATTAGCTCAAGCTTCTCGACAGGCTGATTCCAGGATGTCTTTGGTTCCCAGTAACACAGTATTTGCACCACAAAGGTTTCCCGCTCAGTTTCCTGTCCAGACACCAGTCAGGACTGACTTTGGGAAGTCTTCTCAAGATCTTATGGGTGTTCAATTAAAAGAGCTGTTGCAGGGTCCAGTGGCGAAACTGACGTGGAGCTTTCCAAGTCTACCAGAGGAGCCACAGCAGCCAGACGTTCCTTTTGACTTGCCTTTTCCTGTTCCTGCCAACAGTGTAGCTGCTCAGTGTGGAGAGAATTCACTATATGTGGAAGTGATGAAGGACTTCTTTGGGACTGGGCACCCAGTGTTGTCCTCTGGCTTTACACTGGGAGGCTGTACTGCAACTGGAGAGGATTCTTCTGCTCAAGTGCTGATCTTTGAGTCTGAACTGCATGGATGTAGCAGCACATCAATGGTAAGGTTCTGTTGTGACAATCATAGGTATTCTGAACCGTCCATGTGACTGTTCTTCTATTAACCTTTCTGTTTAGGTGACTGAGGATGAGCTTGTTTATAAGTTCAACATTATCTACACCCCACAAGAGGCATCATATGGTAGTCCTATTGTCAGGAGCAGTGTTGCGGTGGTTGGTATCGAGTGTCATTATCCAAGGTAAGATTTTTGTTAACTCAGGATTGAAGAATATGCTATAATTTGCACTAAAAGGGGATTGATTGTTATACCTTGACAGAGTGTTTGATGTGAGCAGTGATGCCTTAATGCCCACTTGGATCCCATATGCCTCAACTAAGGTTGCAGAGGAAGTCTTTGTCTTCTCCCTCAAGCTCATGACTGGTTGGTGTAGGCCAAACAGATTTCTAGTATGCTTGTGAATCATCTGTTAAGACTTCTTTTTTTTTCTCTCTCTCTGCAGATGACTGGAGATTTGAGAGACCTTCTAACCAGTACTTCCTGGGTGACATGATAAATCTTGAAGCATCAGTGGGTTTGTACAGCCATGTTCCCGTCCGTGTGTTTGTGGACCGCTGCGTGGCTACTGCAGTCCCTGATGTTGCTTCTGTCCCCAGATACTCCTTTATTGAGAATAATGGGTAAGAGGTGCTACCTCATGTTTCCCAGCTTCCAGAAGGGTTGCGTGACTTCTAACTGTGTTCTGTTCACAGGTGCCTGGTTGATGCCAAGCTCACAGGCTCCACGTCTCACTTTATGCCCCGGACTCAAGGTGATAAGCTAGGGTTTCAGCTAGAGGCGTTCAGGTTCCAGCAAGCAGACAGTGGGCTGGTATGTATGTCTTGTAATTATGTGACCATTTGTATGATATGCTGCCATGGTGTACAAACAATTGTCTCTGCAGGTCTACATCACATGCATTTTGAAGGTGGCAACCTCTCCAAGTTCTGAACAGAAAGCTTGTTCATTCTCTGCTAATGGGTATGTTGCCTGCTAGATAAGTGTACAGGTAATTAGTTGCTTTAACTTAATTGAGGTTGTTTTCTTTTTCAGGTGGGTGTCTGCAGATGGTTCTGACCAGGTGTGTGGCTGCTGTGACACCACTTGTAGCATCAGAAGTGGAAGTGATCAGCTGCTTACAGGTTTGGTTTAACTCTGCTATCTTGTTGTTGTCATGCATGGCTTTAGTCTCACTAATCATTTGTTCCTCAGATCTACGCTGGGAAAGAGCATCTGTCGGCCCCATTGACGTTAAAGAATATGGCTATGGCCAAAAATAACTGAATGTCATGTGACTTCTGGTGATTAATAAATTTTTTATATAATATGTTGTAATGTCTTTGTTTTTACTTGCACAAATACTACACTTAAACATATTTATTCAGTTTACATTGTTTCTGTTCAGACTATGTATTGCTACTGACTTACAAAGCCCTAAACGGCTTAGCTCCAGTCTATTTAACGGATCTTCTATCACCCTATAATCCATCACGCTTCTTAAGATCACTAAATTCAAGGCTTTTGGTCATACCTAGGATATCCAGAACCACCAAAGGAGGGAGAGCATTTTCACATTTGGCTCCAAAAACTCTGGAATAGTCTTCCTGAGACTGTTCGTTGCTCAGACTCGCTCTCCCAGTTTAAAACTAAAGTCTCTGGACGCATCTCTTCAGCCAGGCATTCATATAATCCTACAGTTCAAACTACAATCTGGCCTCTAGCTCATAAATGCCAGAGGAGAACTGGCCCCCGACTGAGCCTGGGTTCTCCCAAGGTTTTTTTTTTCTCCATTAGGTCACCTGATGGAGTTTTAGGACACCATTAGGTCACTTGATGGAGTTTTTTGGTTCCTTGCCACTGTTGCCTTTGGCTTGCTCAGTTGGGGATATTTTGGGGATATTTTATCAATCAATAAATTCCTCTTGGAACAAACTTTGTTGTATTATTTTAATTTAATACTGTGAAGCTGCTTTGATACAATCTGTATTGTGAAAAGCGCTATACAAATAAACTTGACTTGACTTGACTATGTGGGGGAGCATATTGCTCAAGTAATTTGTGGGGCTAGGCCCCATTACAACACTAAAGGGCATTTCAATAGCATATCCTTTCTGATGCTTACTGGAAGATTTTGCTTTATTATTGGGGGTTCAAGTGTGTATGCTGAAACCCTGTTGTAATTGATAGAATTTCCAAGTAAAAACTTAAACTTTGAGGGATGGCAGTAGACCCAACCTGTCTGTCACCAAGGCTCACCCCAATTGACCTGATGGTGGCGCCACTGTGATCAAAAGTATGTTATGGCTCAGAACTCATAAACCAAACCTGTGCAGAAAGATTCTCTGCAGTCTGGTTGTCAATTTTTAATTCACTTTTGCAACAGGGTGCCAAAAGTTTGAAGTGGGCATGGTCATTTCTACTAAAACCGCTATCCCTCTTGTACACATGTATGGGCTCAGTCTGTGGTCGTGTGAAAAATTACGTGCTATAACATGACAAAACATGAATATGGCTGTAGCTATGCAACAATCAGTCAGACTGACTTGAAAACTGGGATGCAGTGTCTTTGTTCAAGGTGCCAGTATATTGTCTGAGGACATTTGCGCATCTCGAAATACATGGCCTCCATCGGCCAATGAATATTGAGCTGTCAGGCTTTGTAAGTAGGTAATTATCTGAATAAGTAATTACTTCACACCTAATTACAAAGTACGTTCTATACTGTTAAAGGTGCTATATGAAATTTTTTGACCATTCTAAAGCATAAAAATACCATAATATGTTTCAGATATTTAGGAAACATGCCAAGTTTACATACCGGCGGTTTCTCTGAAAAACAATACTACAGCCAGATATTCTACTTTGAAATGTGCGTTTCGGGAATGTCTGTTTTAGTTTTCGTCTGTGTGATTCCGCCCACTTCCAATTTATCCAGTAGTATTTCAACACCCCAGGTTGCCAGTTGCCATAAAACACAGTCCCCGTGTCTCAATGTATATACTATCCATCCTAAACAGTATGTGAGAATAAAATAAGTGTGTGCTAAAGCATAGTATGTTGAAAAGAGTATGCCAGAAGTCCCCGGATGGTCTACTATTTCCGTGCTCACTATAACAATATTTGCCCACAACCCATTGCGCTTTGGAGGAGGATCCAGTTCAGAACTACAAACATGAGTAAAAAGTGTTAAAGGGCACCTATTATGCAAAATTCACTTTTACATGGTGTTTGAACATAAATGTGTGTTGGCAGTGTGTGAGCATAACCACCCTAGTATGATAAAAATCCACCAAGTGTTTTTTTTACAATCTCAATAAATCATAAGCACTGTCTCAGAATGAGCTGTTCTAAGATTCTATGCAATATGACGTAGAATTGCACAGGCCCCGCCCACGACTGTTGATTGACACTGTAGTTTGAACATAGACCCGCCCTGAGTGAGCTGGACACAGAGTCTGCCATTGTTTCGACGCTTGAGCAGCTGTAGACAAGAATGTCTCCTAAGCGATTGAGGTGTGTTGTTGTTGGATGTAAGAATGAACATAGCAGTCTTCATTTACTCTCGTTGTTACTCGAGGATGGATCTGTACTGTTTGTGATCCAGCTTACGGTCTTCAGAGCGACAGGCCTAACGTTACTGACCACGGCAGAAATGAAAGTGAGAGCGCGCTCTTTATGACAGCTCATCGAGTCGTTTTACGGATATAAGGTTTACCAGTTTATTTAGCACCCACTGAAAAGGTGTGTTTATATTGTTTACTGTTACAGTAGGTGTAACAAGTGTTTTGTGTACTTCGCTGTCTATGTTGATGATAATGAAAGTGAGAGAGAGAGAGAGTTTATGGATAAGACTTTAATGCTCACTTCTTACACTGTGTTTATACAGCTCTTACTGTGATTCTCTGGAGTAAAACTAACGCTTCATCTTTTGTGTGAGGTACAATAAACTTCACTGAACTCATCAGTATATTTTGGTCATCATTCGGACAGGGTCTGCTACAGCAGGCTTGTATTAATAGTGGATAAAAGCAGATGACAAGTAAATTATAACCATAATTAAACTAAACTATACCTGTTCTATCTCCATACAGCATATATTCTCTGGCTCTGTGGGCATTATTGTCCGACTCCGGGTCGAAATGAACCCCGCAACTGAGAGTTTCTGTTCTGATATTATCAGATGAGATTGTCCTGGCTCTGAGCGAGCTCGTGAGGCTCCGCCCCCTGGGCCGGCAGCAGCAATTCATTTGCATTTAAAGGGCACACACTAAAACAGCGCATTTTTCTGAGCCCCAAAAGATGACAATTTAAACATGCTGTAAAAAATGATCTGTTGGGTATTTTGAGCTAAAACTTCACATACATACTCTAGGGACATCAGAGACTTATTTTGCATCTTGTGAAAAGAGTCATAATAGGTGCCCTTTAAAAAAAACTACAGAACATGGTGGATATGCGCGACCGACAGAGGTTTCGTTAAAAGGTTTGAGTGACTAATTAAAGTTTAACCTGATAAAAAATAATAATAATGATTTAATGTTATCTGTGTTATATTTCATCTGCAATAACAATGTGGACTTTTATGAATATATATGTTTGGCCATTAACTTTTAAATGCATCATTATGCATTAATATGAGGAGAGTTCTCCGCGACTGCAGATCAACGTGCTACTGCATTTCTCTCCGATATGGTAGGACGTGAAATAAAATTAAACGTGGAGGATTTTAACTGTGAAAAGATGATTGACAGGCCAGTTTACTGTGACAGGATGCAACAGAGAGCAACCATTAAAGACACAATTGTATGACGTGTTAGTATGTCCCAAAGCTTGTCTACTTTTTTTGCTACACACTCAAAAGTAGGCTATCTACTTTTTCTTCACAAAAAGAGTACATACTTTTAGGGCGTAGAATAAGTAAATTGAGACACAGCAAGTGTATTGCAACTATGAAAGCCAGCAAACGAGCCGGGTCAAAGATCGCAGATTCTACCCGACCTAAAAATCCTTGGCATCCATAGTAAGCTCTATGAGCAGACGCACATTAAAACGCGGATAAATCAGCTCATCAACACACAGAGGCTCGATGTCTTGTATTGTGAATTGCACTCATTTGTATTGCGTCCTCAATCTGACAACCCGCGTGAGCGTTAAGTCTGAGGAGGAGGGGGCGGGGGAACAACACTCTCCCAATATTTTGAATTTGGACTGCAGTACCCATTTCAACCACTAGCTGTCAATTTTACATACTGCACCTTTAAGAAAAGAAGACTAGTACCAAATTAGGGTTATTTGGCTTGTAACAATAGCAGAATCGTTTTTGGTAATAAATAGAACCCTTGTAATAAGGTTCCATAAAGAACAATGCTTTGAAAGTGCTATACCTTAATGGTCATATAAATAACCTTTTTAATAATAGTTTATTTTCAGCAATATTAGTATCTTCATATTATTCATATTAGTGTTATTAACTTTATTTTTATATATTATGTATTGACTTTTTTTTTTTTTTTTTTTTGTCCTCTATCTGCCTGGTCTTTATAATATTTTGTTGCCTCTGTTTGGGTTTTACATATTAAAAAAGGATGTTGTGTCAATTAGGTACTTCTACTTTTGATTGACATGGCAAACTGTAGCAAAAACATGATACAGATGTAATGAAGTTCCAGTGAAATATCTTTACAATGCTCTCTATATATGATGTCTTTACGTCCTTCATTATGTGTGTATTCTGAGTGACAATTTCTCTCTGCAGACGATGAGGTTATGATACGGGACAGCACCTGAAATACACAATTGAGTTAAGAGTTAAAGTTTGTCTCTTCCAATTGATTATGTAAAAACAGTTATATTTATGAAGGCCAAAATTAGCAAAAATGGTGTTAAAAGGAAAAAGTGATATAAAGTCATAAATTCAATATCTCTTACTTTGTGGAGAAGAGAAGATGAGTGTCCCTAATTGAGCAGAGCTGCTCACACTTACATGTTCTGTTAAACTAAAAAGAGAAAAAGACATAATTGATAGGAAACTAGTCACAATTTTTAAAATGAAAATGTATAGACATTTTAAGAAATAAATAATTTACCTGTTGAGAGTTTGTTGACAGCCTGTGTAGTTGTACAGCTGCATGAGCTCCAGAAAACCAGTAGTGAGGTGGCTTTGACAGTTACAGATTTGAAAAACAAAAAGGCGGGAATAAAGAACCCTAAACTTTTACACAAAGAACCATTTCAGAACATGGTTCTTCAGGATGATACAGTTCTAAATAGAACTGTTACTACGCGTAAAGAACCATGTGTAGGGGAGAGCAGGGCACAACCTAACACATTTTGACTTTCTCAGTTTGTGTAAATCCACTTGGGGTTCAGGGAATTTCTTTTCCACATTAATTTCACACATGTCTAGTACAATTATGTGGTTTTGTTTCTTTAATACAGTGTATATTTTTTCTTGATTTACCCTGAAAGAATGGAAGTAAAATGTGACAACATGCCCCATAGATAGGGCATGTTGTAACATGTGAGGGGCACATTGTAACATGATCATATGACAGATTCAAATGTTATCTGGTCTAATCAAAAAAATATACAAGACAAACTAAAATATTTTATCAATAAAATACAATTATTAACTTTTTCATATAAAATAATGGGATTTTTTAATAATTAAAAATAAACACATTTTTGAGTTTGACAACAAAAACACCGCAAAACACAGCTATACAGCATAGTTCAAAACAATAATAATTAATAATTTCTGAACATTGACTTTCAGTCTTAATTCATCTATTTCTCATGGCTTCTCAATAGATTGTATAAATGTATAGAATAGCATAGTTCTAATAGGGTTGTGCCCCTGCACCTGCGCAACTAATTTAAACCCTGCTAGTGTCTTCTGCTGGTTAAATAACAGATGAGATTAAAATAATATCAGATTTGTCGAATTTTAAATTAACACAAAAACAGAGATGAAAAATCAACTTCAGTGAGAAATTTACTTTTGCTATGGTTAAATAAATGTTCAGTGATTTCTTACAAAGATTTTTTAATAAAAAAAATAAATAAATATATATATATATATATATATATATATATATATATATATAAATATATATATATATATATATAGTGTTGATATGGCAACTAGTAAATACACCAAGTTTTGTCATGCAAGTGTGGAAAGTTTTAAACCATGTGTGTTACAACTAGCCCTGCTCACCCCATGTATGAATGTGTGTAGCCTATATGAATGTAATCTGGATTTACTACATTCGCCATGTTTTTCAGTATAGATATAGTTGGATATAAAAATCTACGGAGTTTGTTAAACATGCTTTAAACACCAACATTTCTTTAAGCTCTTAATGTCCATTAATGAGCTTGTCTTTTGTTCATACTTGTTAATATTTTAAATTACATTTTTGTAGTAGACTGTTCAGATTATAGTCTTTTGGTGCTGACCAGCATATAGTATAGTTCAAGAAAGAATAAAGTCTACATTGAATCCACAAACACTCTGATCAACCTAAACATAACAGTTGTAATGGGGAGAAAACATATCAGTGAATCTATAATAAAATAATGTTATGATCCTGCATTCCTTTGGTTCTGAACTAAAATTCTCCATTTCAGTCCCTTGTGAAGATTGCTGTTGATGTGAGGGAAGAACGTTTGTAACAATCTAAACCTGAAACATACTAAACTTTGTTATTTTGAATAGTGTACAAATCTGTCTGTGGCCATGTTTCTGAATGAATAAAAAAGGAAGACACAAAAATACTTGGGGAATTGATCTATCATTTTGATATTTCAAATAAGCAATTATTTGGTTTAGCTATTAATAACATGCCCTTATATGGTACTTCATTTAGAATCAATGACTTTCACCTGTGTTATATTGACTGAGTAAATTGGCAGGTGCAGAGAAAAATGATGCTTGTCACGAGAGAGGTGGAGCCATTCTGATTGACATCTGCATAAATTTGGATGGTAGCACCCTAACGTGTCATTGAAACAAGCTTGGCAATAATGGGGTTTTGGCAGGTTGGCTTTGGATTGGTGTTGAGTCTTGCACTTGGATTTTCTGAAGCACAATGGAAAGCAGGAGCAGCAGATAATCAGAGTCCAAGCGAGTTTAAGCCTGGAACATTAGCTCAAGCTTCTCGACAGGCTGATTCCAGGATGTCTTTGGTTCCCAGTAACACAGTATTTGCACCACAAAGGTTTCCCGCTCAGTTTCCTGTCCAGACACCAGTCAGGACTGACTTTGGGAAGTCTTCTCAAGATCTTATGGGTGTTCAATTAAAAGAGCTGTTGCAGGGTCCAGTGGCGAAACTGACGTGGAGCTTTCCAAGTCTACCAGAGGAGCCACAGCAGCCAGACGTTCCTTTTGACTTGCCTTTTCCTGTTCCTGCCAACAGTGTAGCTGCTCAGTGTGGAGAGAATTCACTATATGTGGAAGTGATGAAGGACTTCTTTGGGACTGGGCACCCAGTGTTGTCCTCTGGCTTTACACTGGGAGGCTGTACTGCAACTGGAGAGGATTCTTCTGCTCAAGTGCTGATCTTTGAGTCTGAACTGCATGGATGTAGCAGCACATCAATGGTAAGGTTCTGTTGTGACAATCATAGGTATTCTGAACCGTCCATGTGACTGTTCTTCTATTAACCTTTCTGTTTAGGTGACTGAGGATGAGCTTGTTTATAAGTTCAACATTATCTACACCCCACAAGAGGCATCATATGGTAGTCCTATTGTCAGGAGCAGTGTTGCGGTGGTTGGTATCGAGTGTCATTATCCAAGGTAAGATTTTTGTTAACTCAGGATTGAAGAATATGCTATAATTTGCACTAAAAGGGGATTGATTGTTATACCTTGACAGAGTGTTTGATGTGAGCAGTGATGCCTTAATGCCCACTTGGATCCCATATGCCTCAACTAAGGTTGCAGAGGAAGTCTTTGTCTTCTCCCTCAAGCTCATGACTGGTTGGTGTAGGCCAAACAGATTTCTAGTATGCTTGTGAATCATCTGTTAAGACTTCTTTTTTTTTCTCTCTCTCTGCAGATGACTGGAGATTTGAGAGACCTTCTAACCAGTACTTCCTGGGTGACATGATAAATCTTGAAGCATCAGTGGGTTTGTACAGCCATGTTCCCGTCCGTGTGTTTGTGGACCGCTGCGTGGCTACTGCAGTCCCTGATGTTGCTTCTGTCCCCAGATACTCCTTTATTGAGAATAATGGGTAAGAGGTGCTACCTCATGTTTCCCAGCTTCCAGAAGGGTTGCGTGACTTCTAACTGTGTTCTGTTCACAGGTGCCTGGTTGATGCCAAGCTCACAGGCTCCACGTCTCACTTTATGCCCCGGACTCAAGGTGATAAGCTAGGGTTTCAGCTAGAGGCGTTCAGGTTCCAGCAAGCAGACAGTGGGCTGGTATGTATGTCTTGTAATTATGTGACCATTTGTATGATATGCTGCCATGGTGTACAAACAATTGTCTCTGCAGGTCTACATCACATGCATTTTGAAGGTGGCAACCTCTCCAAGTTCTGAACAGAAAGCTTGTTCATTCTCTGCTAATGGGTATGTTGCCTGCTAGATAAGTGTACAGGTAATTAGTTGCTTTAACTTAATTGAGGTTGTTTTCTTTTTCAGGTGGGTGTCTGCAGATGGTTCTGACCAGGTGTGTGGCTGCTGTGACACCACTTGTAGCATCAGAAGTGGAAGTGATCAGCTGCTTACAGGTTTGGTTTAACTCTGCTATCTTGTTGTTGTCATGCATGGCTTTAGTCTCACTAATCATTTGTTCCTCAGATCTACGCTGGGAAAGAGCATCTGTCGGCCCCATTGACGTTAAAGAATATGGCTATGGCCAAAAATAACTGAATGTCATGTGACTTCTGGTGATTAATACATTTTTTATATAATATGTTGTAATGTCTTTGTTTTTACTTGCACAAATACTACACTTAAACATATTTATTCAGTTTACATTGTTTCTGTTCAGACTATGTATTGCTACTGACTTACAAAGCCCTAAACGGCTTAGCTCCAGTCTATTTAACGGATCTTCTATCACCCTATAATCCATCACGCTTCTTAAGATCACTAAATTCAAGGCTTTTGGTCATACCTAGGATATCCAGAACCACCAAAGGAGGGAGAGCATTTTCACATTTGGCTCCAAAAACTCTGGAATAGTCTTCCTGAGACTGTTCGTTGCTCAGACTCGCTCTCCCAGTTTAAAACTAAAGTCTCTGGACGCATCTCTTCAGCCAGGCATTCATATAATCCTACAGTTCAAACTACAATCTGGCCTCTAGCTCATAAATGCCAGAGGAGAACTGGCCCCCGACTGAGCCTGGGTTCTCCCAAGGTTTTTTTTTTCTCCATTAGGTCACCTGATGGAGTTTTAGGACACCATTAGGTCACTTGATGGAGTTTTTTGGTTCCTTGCCACTGTTGCCTTTGGCTTGCTCAGTTGGGGATATTTTGGGGATATTTTATCAATCAATAAATTCCTCTTGGAACAAACTTTGTTGTATTATTTTAATTTAATACTGTGAAGCTGCTTTGATACAATCTGTATTGTGAAAAGCGCTATACAAATAAACTTGACTTGACTTGACTATGTGGGGGAGCATATTGCTCAAGTAATTTGTGGGGCTAGGCCCCATTACAACACTAAAGGGCATTTCAATAGCATATCCTTTCTGATGCTTACTGGAAGATTTTGCTTTATTATTGGGGGTTCAAGTGTGTATGCTGAAACCCTGTTGTAATTGATAGAATTTCCAAGTAAAAACTTAAACTTTGAGGGATGGCAGTAGACCCAACCTGTCTGTCACCAAGGCTCACCCCAATTGACCTGATGGTGGCGCCACTGTGATCAAAAGTATGTTATGGCTCAGAACTCATAAACCAAACCTGTGCAGAAAGATTCTCTGCAGTCTGGTTGTCAATTTTTAATTCACTTTTGCAACAGGGTGCCAAAAGTTTGAAGTGGGCATGGTCATTTCTACTAAAACCGCTATCCCTCTTGTACACATGTATGGGCTCAGTCTGTGGTCGTGTGAAAAATTACGTGCTATAACATGACAAAACATGAATATGGCTGTAGCTATGCAACAATCAGTCAGACTGACTTGAAAACTGGGATGCAGTGTCTTTGTTCAAGGTGCCAGTATATTGTCTGAGGACATTTGCGCATCTCGAAATACATGGCCTCCATCGGCCAATGAATATTGAGCTGTCAGGCTTTGTAAGTAGGTAATTATCTGAATAAGTAATTACTTCACACCTAATTACAAAGTACGTTCTATACTGTTAAAGGTGCTATATGAAATTTTTTGACCATTCTAAAGCATAAAAATACCATAATATGTTTCAGATATTTAGGAAACATGCCAAGTTTACATACCGGCGGTTTCTCTGAAAAACAATACTACAGCCAGATATTCTACTTTGAAATGTGCGTTTCGGGAATGTCTGTTTTAGTTTTCGTCTGTGTGATTCCGCCCACTTCCAATTTATCCAGTAGTATTTCAACACCCCAGGTTGCCAGTTGCCATAAAACACAGTCCCCGTGTCTCAATGTATATACTATCCATCCTAAACAGTATGTGAGAATAAAATAAGTGTGTGCTAAAGCATAGTATGTTGAAAAGAGTATGCCAGAAGTCCCCGGATGGTCTACTATTTCCGTGCTCACTATAACAATATTTGCCCACAACCCATTGCGCTTTGGAGGAGGATCCAGTTCAGAACTACAAACATGAGTAAAAAGTGTTAAAGGGCACCTATTATGCAAAATTCACTTTTACATGGTGTTTGAACATAAATGTGTGTTGGCAGTGTGTGAGCATAACCACCCTAGTATGATAAAAATCCACCAAGTGTTTTTTTTACAATCTCAATAAATCATAAGCACTGTCTCAGAATGAGCTGTTCTAAGATTCTATGCAATATGACGTAGAATTGCACAGGCCCCGCCCACGACTGTTGATTGACACTGTAGTTTGAACATAGACCCGCCCTGAGTGAGCTGGACACAGAGTCTGCCATTGTTTCGACGCTTGAGCAGCTGTAGACAAGAATGTCTCCTAAGCGATTGAGGTGTGTTGTTGTTGGATGTAAGAATGAACATAGCAGTCTTCATTTACTCTCGTTGTTACTCGAGGATGGATCTGTACTGTTTGTGATCCAGCTTACGGTCTTCAGAGCGACAGGCCTAACGTTACTGACCACGGCAGAAATGAAAGTGAGAGCGCGCTCTTTATGACAGCTCATCGAGTCGTTTTACGGATATAAGGTTTACCAGTTTATTTAGCACCCACTGAAAAGGTGTGTTTATATTGTTTACTGTTACAGTAGGTGTAACAAGTGTTTTGTGTACTTCGCTGTCTATGTTGATGATAATGAAAGTGAGAGAGAGAGAGGATAAGACTTTAATGCTCACTTCTTACACTGTGTTTATACAGCTCTTACTGTGATTCTCTGGAGTAAAACTAACGCTTCATCTTTTGTGTGAGGTACAATAAACTTCACTGAACTCATCAGTATATTTTGGTCATCATTCGGACAGGGTCTGCTACAGCAGGCTTGTATTAATAGTGGATAAAAGCAGATGACAAGTAAATTATAACCATAATTAAACTAAACTATACCTGTTCTATCTCCATACAGCATATATTCTCTGGCTCTGTGGGCATTATTGTCCGACTCCGGGTCGAAATGAACCCCGCAACTGAGAGTTTCTGTTCTGATATTATCAGATGAGATTGTCCTGGCTCTGAGCGAGCTCGTGAGGCTCCGCCCCCTGGGCCGGCAGCAGCAATTCATTTGCATTTAAAGGGCACACACTAAAACAGCGCATTTTTCTGAGCCCCAAAAGATGACAATTTAAACATGCTGTAAAAAATGATCTGTTGGGTATTTTGAGCTAAAACTTCACATACATACTCTAGGGACATCAGAGACTTATTTTGCATCTTGTGAAAAGAGTCATAATAGGTGCCCTTTAAAAAAAACTACAGAACATGGTGGATATGCGCGACCGACAGAGGTTTCGTTAAAAGGTTTGAGTGACTAATTAAAGTTTAACCTGATAAAAAATAATAATAATGATTTAATGTTATCTGTGTTATATTTCATCTGCAATAACAATGTGGACTTTTATGAATATATATGTTTGGCCATTAACTTTTAAATGCATCATTATGCATTAATATGAGGAGAGTTCTCCGCGACTGCAGATCAACGTGCTACTGCATTTCTCTCCGATATGGTAGGACGTGAAATAAAATTAAACGTGGAGGATTTTAACTGTGAAAAGATGATTGACAGGCCAGTTTACTGTGACAGGATGCAACAGAGAGCAACCATTAAAGACACAATTGTATGACGTGTTAGTATGTCCCAAAGCTTGTCTACTTTTTTTGCTACACACTCAAAAGTAGGCTATCTACTTTTTCTTCACAAAAAGAGTACATACTTTTAGGGCGTAGAATAAGTAAATTGAGACACAGCAAGTGTATTGCAACTATGAAAGCCAGCAAACGAGCCGGGTCAAAGATCGCAGATTCTACCCGACCTAAAAATCCTTGGCATCCATAGTAAGCTCTATGAGCAGACGCACATTAAAACGCGGATAAATCAGCTCATCAACACACAGAGGCTCGATGTCTTGTATTGTGAATTGCACTCATTTGTATTGCGTCCTCAATCTGACAACCCGCGTGAGCGTTAAGTCTGAGGAGGAGGGGGCGGGGGAACAACACTCTCCCAATATTTTGAATTTGGACTGCAGTACCCATTTCAACCACTAGCTGTCAATTTTACATACTGCACCTTTAAGAAAAGAAGACTAGTACCAAATTAGGGTTATTTGGCTTGTAACAATAGCAGAATCGTTTTTGGTAATAAATAGAACCCTTGTAATAAGGTTCCATAAAGAACAATGCTTTGAAAGTGCTATACCTTAATGGTCATATAAATAACCTTTTTAATAATAGTTTATTTTCAGCAATATTAGTATCTTCATATTATTCATATTAGTGTTATTAACTTTATTTTTATATATTATGTATTGACTTTTTTTTTTTTTTTTTTTGTCCTCTATCTGCCTGGTCTTTATAATATTTTGTTGCCTCTGTTTGGGTTTTACATATTAAAAAAGGATGTTGTGTCAATTAGGTACTTCTACTTTTGATTGACATGGCAAACTGTAGCAAAAACATGATACAGATGTAATGAAGTTCCAGTGAAATATCTTTACAATGCTCTCTATATATGATGTCTTTACGTCCTTCATTATGTGTGTATTCTGAGTGACAATTTCTCTCTGCAGACGATGAGGTTATGATACGGGACAGCACCTGAAATACACAATTGAGTTAAGAGTTAAAGTTTGTCTCTTCCAATTGATTATGTAAAAACAGTTATATTTATGAAGGCCAAAATTAGCAAAAATGGTGTTAAAAGGAAAAAGTGATATAAAGTCATAAATTCAATATCTCTTACTTTGTGGAGAAGAGAAGATGAGTGTCCCTAATTGAGCAGAGCTGCTCACACTTACATGTTCTGTTAAACTAAAAAGAGAAAAAGACATAATTGATAGGAAACTAGTCACAATTTTTAAAATGAAAATGTATAGACATTTTAAGAAATAAATAATTTACCTGTTGAGAGTTTGTTGACAGCCTGTGTAGTTGTACAGCTGCATGAGCTCCAGAAAACCAGTAGTGAGGTGGCTTTGACAGTTACAGATTTGAAAAACAAAAAGGCGGGAATAAAGAACCCTAAACTTTTACACAAAGAACCATTTCAGAACATGGTTCTTCAGGATGATACAGTTCTAAATAGAACTGTTACTACGCGTAAAGAACCATGTGTAGGGGAGAGCAGGGCACAACCTAACACATTTTGACTTTCTCAGTTTGTGTAAATCCACTTGGGGTTCAGGGAATTTCTTTTCCACATTAATTTCACACATGTCTAGTACAATTATGTGGTTTTGTTTCTTTAATACAGTGTATATTTTTTCTTGATTTACCCTGAAAGAATGGAAGTAAAATGTGACAACATGCCCCATAGATATAGGGCATGTTGTAACATGTGAGGGGCACATTGTAACATGATCATATGACAGATTCAAATGTTATCTGGTCTAATCAAAAAAATATACAAGACAAACTAAAATATTTTATCAATAAAATACAATTATTAACTTTTTCATATAAAATAATGGGATTTTTTAATAATTAAAAATAAACACATTTTTGAGTTTGACAACAAAAACACCGCAAAACACAGCTATACAGCATAGTTCAAAACAATAATAATTAATAATTTCTGAACATTGACTTTCAGTCTTAATTCATCTATTTCTCATGGCTTCTCAATAGATTGTATAAATGTATAGAATAGCATAGTTCTAATAGGGTTGTGCCCCTGCACCTGCGCAACTAATTTAAACCCTGCTAGTGTCTTCTGCTGGTTAAATAACAGATGAGATTAAAATAATATCAGATTTGTCGAATTTTAAATTAACACAAAAACAGAGATGAAAAATCAACTTCAGTGAGAAATTTACTTTTGCTATGGTTAAATAAATGTTCAGTGATTTCTTACAAAGATTTTTTAATAAAAAAAATAAATAAATATATATATATATATATATATATATATATATATATATATATATATATATATATATATATATATAGTGTTGATATGGCAACTAGTAAATACACCAAGTTTTGTCATGCAAGTGTGGAAAGTTTTAAACCATGTGTGTTACAACTAGCCCTGCTCACCCCATGTATGAATGTGTGTAGCCTATATGAATGTAATCTGGATTTACTACATTCGCCATGTTTTTCAGTATAGATATAGTTGGATATAAAAATCTACGGAGTTTGTTAAACATGCTTTAAACACCAACATTTCTTTAAGCTCTTAATGTCCATTAATGAGCTTGTCTTTTGTTCATACTTGTTAATATTTTAAATTACATTTTTGTAGTAGACTGTTCAGATTATAGTCTTTTGGTGCTGACCAGCATATAGTATAGTTCAAGAAAGAATAAAGTCTACATTGAATCCACAAACACTCTGATCAACCTAAACATAACAGTTGTAATGGGGAGAAAACATATCAGTGAATCTATAATAAAATAATGTTATGATCCTGCATTCCTTTGGTTCTGAACTAAAATTCTCCATTTCAGTCCCTTGTGAAGATTGCTGTTGATGTGAGGGAAGAACGTTTGTAACAATCTAAACCTGAAACATACTAAACTTTGTTATTTTGAATAGTGTACAAATCTGTCTGTGGCCATGTTTCTGAATGAATAAAAAAGGAAGACACAAAAATACTTG
This sequence comes from Leuciscus leuciscus, assembly GCF_965113295.1. NCBI lineage: Eukaryota > Metazoa > Chordata > Actinopteri > Cypriniformes > Leuciscidae > Leuciscus > Leuciscus leuciscus. The sequence continues at coordinate 20,765 of NW_028118182.1, forward strand.
GGGAATTGATCTATCATTTTGATATTTCAAATAAGCAATTATTTGGTTTAGCTATTAATAACATGCCCTTATATGGTACTTCATTTAGAATCAATGACTTTCACCTGTGTTATATTGACTGAGTAAATTGGCAGGTGCAGAGAAAAATGATGCTTGTCACGAGAGAGGTGGAGCCATTCTGATTGACATCTGCATAAATTTGGATGGTAGCACCCTAACGTGTCATTGAAACAAGCTTGGCAATAATGGGGTTTTGGCAGGTTGGCTTTGGATTGGTGTTGAGTCTTGCACTTGGATTTTCTGAAGCACAATGGAAAGCAGGAGCAGCAGATAATCAGAGTCCAAGCGAGTTTAAGCCTGGAACATTAGCTCAAGCTTCTCGACAGGCTGATTCCAGGATGTCTTTGGTTCCCAGTAACACAGTATTTGCACCACAAAGGTTTCCCGCTCAGTTTCCTGTCCAGACACCAGTCAGGACTGACTTTGGGAAGTCTTCTCAAGATCTTATGGGTGTTCAATTAAAAGAGCTGTTGCAGGGTCCAGTGGCGAAACTGACGTGGAGCTTTCCAAGTCTACCAGAGGAGCCACAGCAGCCAGACGTTCCTTTTGACTTGCCTTTTCCTGTTCCTGCCAACAGTGTAGCTGCTCAGTGTGGAGAGAATTCACTATATGTGGAAGTGATGAAGGACTTCTTTGGGACTGGGCACCCAGTGTTGTCCTCTGGCTTTACACTGGGAGGCTGTACTGCAACTGGAGAGGATTCTTCTGCTCAAGTGCTGATCTTTGAGTCTGAACTGCATGGATGTAGCAGCACATCAATGGTAAGGTTCTGTTGTGACAATCATAGGTATTCTGAACCGTCCATGTGACTGTTCTTCTATTAACCTTTCTGTTTAGGTGACTGAGGATGAGCTTGTTTATAAGTTCAACATTATCTACACCCCACAAGAGGCATCATATGGTAGTCCTATTGTCAGGAGCAGTGTTGCGGTGGTTGGTATCGAGTGTCATTATCCAAGGTAAGATTTTTGTTAACTCAGGATTGAAGAATATGCTATAATTTGCACTAAAAGGGGATTGATTGTTATACCTTGACAGAGTGTTTGATGTGAGCAGTGATGCCTTAATGCCCACTTGGATCCCATATGCCTCAACTAAGGTTGCAGAGGAAGTCTTTGTCTTCTCCCTCAAGCTCATGACTGGTTGGTGTAGGCCAAACAGATTTCTAGTATGCTTGTGAATCATCTGTTAAGACTTCTTTTTTTTCTCTCTCTCTGCAGATGACTGGAGATTTGAGAGACCTTCTAACCAGTACTTCCTGGGTGACATGATAAATCTTGAAGCATCAGTGGGTTTGTACAGCCATGTTCCCGTCCGTGTGTTTGTGGACCGCTGCGTGGCTACTGCAGTCCCTGATGTTGCTTCTGTCCCCAGATACTCCTTTATTGAGAATAATGGGTAAGAGGTGCTACCTCATGTTTCCCAGCTTCCAGAAGGGTTGCGTGACTTCTAACTGTGTTCTGTTCACAGGTGCCTGGTTGATGCCAAGCTCACAGGCTCCACGTCTCACTTTATGCCCCGGACTCAAGGTGATAAGCTAGGGTTTCAGCTAGAGGCGTTCAGGTTCCAGCAAGCAGACAGTGGGCTGGTATGTATGTCTTGTAATTATGTGACCATTTGTATGATATGCTGCCATGGTGTACAAACAATTGTCTCTGCAGGTCTACATCACATGCATTTTGAAGGTGGCAACCTCTCCAAGTTCTGAACAGAAAGCTTGTTCATTCTCTGCTAATGGGTATGTTGCCTGCTAGATAAGTGTACAGGTAATTAGTTGCTTTAACTTAATTGAGGTTGTTTTCTTTTTCAGGTGGGTGTCTGCAGATGGTTCTGACCAGGTGTGTGGCTGCTGTGACACCACTTGTAGCATCAGAAGTGGAAGTGATCAGCTGCTTACAGGTTTGGTTTAACTCTGCTATCTTGTTGTTGTCATGCATGGCTTTAGTCTCACTAATCATTTGTTCCTCAGATCTACGCTGGGAAAGAGCATCTGTCGGCCCCATTGACGTTAAAGAATATGGCTATGGCCAAAAATAACTGAATGTCATGTGACTTCTGGTGATTAATAAATTTTTTATATAATATGTTGTAATGTCTTTGTTTTTACTTGCACAAATACTACACTTAAACATATTTATTCAGTTTACATTGTTTCTGTTCAGACTATGTATTGCTACTGACTTACAAAGCCCTAAACGGCTTAGCTCCAGTCTATTTAACGGATCTTCTATCACCCTATAATCCATCACGCTTCTTAAGATCACTAAATTCAAGGCTTTTGGTCATACCTAGGATATCCAGAACCACCAAAGGAGGGAGAGCATTTTCACATTTGGCTCCAAAAACTCTGGAATAGTCTTCCTGAGACTGTTCGTTGCTCAGACTCGCTCTCCCAGTTTAAAACTAAAGTCTCTGGACGCATCTCTTCAGCCAGGCATTCATATAATCCTACAGTTCAAACTACAATCTGGCCTCTAGCTCATAAATGCCAGAGGAGAACTGGCCCCCGACTGAGCCTGGGTTCTCCCAAGGTTTTTTTTTTCTCCATTAGGTCACCTGATGGAGTTTTAGGACACCATTAGGTCACTTGATGGAGTTTTTTGGTTCCTTGCCACTGTTGCCTTTGGCTTGCTCAGTTGGGGATATTTTGGGGATATTTTATCAATCAATAAATTCCTCTTGGAACAAACTTTGTTGTATTATTTTAATTTAATACTGTGAAGCTGCTTTGATACAATCTGTATTGTGAAAAGCGCTATACAAATAAACTTGACTTGACTTGACTATGTGGGGGAGCATATTGCTCAAGTAATTTGTGGGGCTAGGCCCCATTACAACACTAAAGGGCATTTCAATAGCATATCCTTTCTGATGCTTACTGGAAGATTTTGCTTTATTATTGGGGGTTCAAGTGTGTATGCTGAAACCCTGTTGTAATTGATAGAATTTCCAAGTAAAAACTTAAACTTTGAGGGATGGCAGTAGACCCAACCTGTCTGTCACCAAGGCTCACCCCAATTGACCTGATGGTGGCGCCACTGTGATCAAAAGTATGTTATGGCTCAGAACTCATAAACCAAACCTGTGCAGAAAGATTCTCTGCAGTCTGGTTGTCAATTTTTAATTCACTTTTGCAACAGGGTGCCAAAAGTTTGAAGTGGGCATGGTCATTTCTACTAAAACCGCTATCCCTCTTGTACACATGTATGGGCTCAGTCTGTGGTCGTGTGAAAAATTACGTGCTATAACATGACAAAACATGAATATGGCTGTAGCTATGCAACAATCAGTCAGACTGACTTGAAAACTGGGATGCAGTGTCTTTGTTCAAGGTGCCAGTATATTGTCTGAGGACATTTGCGCATCTCGAAATACATGGCCTCCATCGGCCAATGAATATTGAGCTGTCAGGCTTTGTAAGTAGGTAATTATCTGAATAAGTAATTACTTCACACCTAATTACAAAGTACGTTCTATACTGTTAAAGGTGCTATATGAAATTTTTTGACCATTCTAAAGCATAAAAATACCATAATATGTTTCAGATATTTAGGAAACATGCCAAGTTTACATACCGGCGGTTTCTCTGAAAAACAATACTACAGCCAGATATTCTACTTTGAAATGTGCGTTTCGGGAATGTCTGTTTTAGTTTTCGTCTGTGTGATTCCGCCCACTTCCAATTTATCCAGTAGTATTTCAACACCCCAGGTTGCCAGTTGCCATAAAACACAGTCCCCGTGTCTCAATGTATATACTATCCATCCTAAACAGTATGTGAGAATAAAATAAGTGTGTGCTAAAGCATAGTATGTTGAAAAGAGTATGCCAGAAGTCCCCGGATGGTCTACTATTTCCGTGCTCACTATAACAATATTTGCCCACAACCCATTGCGCTTTGGAGGAGGATCCAGTTCAGAACTACAAACATGAGTAAAAAGTGTTAAAGGGCACCTATTATGCAAAATTCACTTTTACATGGTGTTTGAACATAAATGTGTGTTGGCAGTGTGTGAGCATAACCACCCTAGTATGATAAAAATCCACCAAGTGTTTTTTTTACAATCTCAATAAATCATAAGCACTGTCTCAGAATGAGCTGTTCTAAGATTCTATGCAATATGACGTAGAATTGCACAGGCCCCGCCCACGACTGTTGATTGACACTGTAGTTTGAACATAGACCCGCCCTGAGTGAGCTGGACACAGAGTCTGCCATTGTTTCGACGCTTGAGCAGCTGTAGACAAGAATGTCTCCTAAGCGATTGAGGTGTGTTGTTGTTGGATGTAAGAATGAACATAGCAGTCTTCATTTACTCTCGTTGTTACTCGAGGATGGATCTGTACTGTTTGTGATCCAGCTTACGGTCTTCAGAGCGACAGGCCTAACGTTACTGACCACGGCAGAAATGAAAGTGAGAGCGCGCTCTTTATGACAGCTCATCGAGTCGTTTTACGGATATAAGGTTTACCAGTTTATTTAGCACCCACTGAAAAGGTGTGTTTATATTGTTTACTGTTACAGTAGGTGTAACAAGTGTTTTGTGTACTTCGCTGTCTATGTTGATGATAATGAAAGTGAGAGAGAGAGAGAGTTTATGGATAAGACTTTAATGCTCACTTCTTACACTGTGTTTATACAGCTCTTACTGTGATTCTCTGGAGTAAAACTAACGCTTCATCTTTTGTGTGAGGTACAATAAACTTCACTGAACTCATCAGTATATTTTGGTCATCATTCGGACAGGGTCTGCTACAGCAGGCTTGTATTAATAGTGGATAAAAGCAGATGACAAGTAAATTATAACCATAATTAAACTAAACTATACCTGTTCTATCTCCATACAGCATATATTCTCTGGCTCTGTGGGCATTATTGTCCGACTCCGGGTCGAAATGAACCCCGCAACTGAGAGTTTCTGTTCTGATATTATCAGATGAGATTGTCCTGGCTCTGAGCGAGCTCGTGAGGCTCCGCCCCCTGGGCCGGCAGCAGCAATTCATTTGCATTTAAAGGGCACACACTAAAACAGCGCATTTTTCTGAGCCCCAAAAGATGACAATTTAAACATGCTGTAAAAAATGATCTGTTGGGTATTTTGAGCTAAAACTTCACATACATACTCTAGGGACATCAGAGACTTATTTTGCATCTTGTGAAAAGAGTCATAATAGGTGCCCTTTAAAAAAAACTACAGAACATGGTGGATATGCGCGACCGACAGAGGTTTCGTTAAAAGGTTTGAGTGACTAATTAAAGTTTAACCTGATAAAAAATAATAATAATGATTTAATGTTATCTGTGTTATATTTCATCTGCAATAACAATGTGGACTTTTATGAATATATATGTTTGGCCATTAACTTTTAAATGCATCATTATGCATTAATATGAGGAGAGTTCTCCGCGACTGCAGATCAACGTGCTACTGCATTTCTCTCCGATATGGTAGGACGTGAAATAAAATTAAACGTGGAGGATTTTAACTGTGAAAAGATGATTGACAGGCCAGTTTACTGTGACAGGATGCAACAGAGAGCAACCATTAAAGACACAATTGTATGACGTGTTAGTATGTCCCAAAGCTTGTCTACTTTTTTTGCTACACACTCAAAAGTAGGCTATCTACTTTTTCTTCACAAAAAGAGTACATACTTTTAGGGCGTAGAATAAGTAAATTGAGACACAGCAAGTGTATTGCAACTATGAAAGCCAGCAAACGAGCCGGGTCAAAGATCGCAGATTCTACCCGACCTAAAAATCCTTGGCATCCATAGTAAGCTCTATGAGCAGACGCACATTAAAACGCGGATAAATCAGCTCATCAACACACAGAGGCTCGATGTCTTGTATTGTGAATTGCACTCATTTGTATTGCGTCCTCAATCTGACAACCCGCGTGAGCGTTAAGTCTGAGGAGGAGGGGGCGGGGGAACAACACTCTCCCAATATTTTGAATTTGGACTGCAGTACCCATTTCAACCACTAGCTGTCAATTTTACATACTGCACCTTTAAGAAAAGAAGACTAGTACCAAATTAGGGTTATTTGGCTTGTAACAATAGCAGAATCGTTTTTGGTAATAAATAGAACCCTTGTAATAAGGTTCCATAAAGAACAATGCTTTGAAAGTGCTATACCTTAATGGTCATATAAATAACCTTTTTAATAATAGTTTATTTTCAGCAATATTAGTATCTTCATATTATTCATATTAGTGTTATTAACTTTATTTTTATATATTATGTATTGACTTTTTTTTTTTTTTTTTTTTGTCCTCTATCTGCCTGGTCTTTATAATATTTTGTTGCCTCTGTTTGGGTTTTACATATTAAAAAAGGATGTTGTGTCAATTAGGTACTTCTACTTTTGATTGACATGGCAAACTGTAGCAAAAACATGATACAGATGTAATGAAGTTCCAGTGAAATATCTTTACAATGCTCTCTATATATGATGTCTTTACGTCCTTCATTATGTGTGTATTCTGAGTGACAATTTCTCTCTGCAGACGATGAGGTTATGATACGGGACAGCACCTGAAATACACAATTGAGTTAAGAGTTAAAGTTTGTCTCTTCCAATTGATTATGTAAAAACAGTTATATTTATGAAGGCCAAAATTAGCAAAAATGGTGTTAAAAGGAAAAAGTGATATAAAGTCATAAATTCAATATCTCTTACTTTGTGGAGAAGAGAAGATGAGTGTCCCTAATTGAGCAGAGCTGCTCACACTTACATGTTCTGTTAAACTAAAAAGAGAAAAAGACATAATTGATAGGAAACTAGTCACAATTTTTAAAATGAAAATGTATAGACATTTTAAGAAATAAATAATTTACCTGTTGAGAGTTTGTTGACAGCCTGTGTAGTTGTACAGCTGCATGAGCTCCAGAAAACCAGTAGTGAGGTGGCTTTGACAGTTACAGATTTGAAAAACAAAAAGGCGGGAATAAAGAACCCTAAACTTTTACACAAAGAACCATTTCAGAACATGGTTCTTCAGGATGATACAGTTCTAAATAGAACTGTTACTACGCGTAAAGAACCATGTGTAGGGGAGAGCAGGGCACAACCTAACACATTTTGACTTTCTCAGTTTGTGTAAATCCACTTGGGGTTCAGGGAATTTCTTTTCCACATTAATTTCACACATGTCTAGTACAATTATGTGGTTTTGTTTCTTTAATACAGTGTATATTTTTTCTTGATTTACCCTGAAAGAATGGAAGTAAAATGTGACAACATGCCCCATAGATAGGGCATGTTGTAACATGTGAGGGGCACATTGTAACATGATCATATGACAGATTCAAATGTTATCTGGTCTAATCAAAAAAATATACAAGACAAACTAAAATATTTTATCAATAAAATACAATTATTAACTTTTTCATATAAAATAATGGGATTTTTTAATAATTAAAAATAAACACATTTTTGAGTTTGACAACAAAAACACCGCAAAACACAGCTATACAGCATAGTTCAAAACAATAATAATTAATAATTTCTGAACATTGACTTTCAGTCTTAATTCATCTATTTCTCATGGCTTCTCAATAGATTGTATAAATGTATAGAATAGCATAGTTCTAATAGGGTTGTGCCCCTGCACCTGCGCAACTAATTTAAACCCTGCTAGTGTCTTCTGCTGGTTAAATAACAGATGAGATTAAAATAATATCAGATTTGTCGAATTTTAAATTAACACAAAAACAGAGATGAAAAATCAACTTCAGTGAGAAATTTACTTTTGCTATGGTTAAATAAATGTTCAGTGATTTCTTACAAAGATTTTTTAATAAAAAAAATAAAAAAAATAAAAAAATATATATATATATATATATATATATATATATATATATATATATATAAATATATATATATATATATATATATAGTGTTGATATGGCAACTAGTAAATACACCAAGTTTTGTCATGCAAGTGTGGAAAGTTTTAAACCATGTGTGTTACAACTAGCCCTGCTCACCCCATGTATGAATGTGTGTAGCCTATATGAATGTAATCTGGATTTACTACATTCGCCATGTTTTTCAGTATAGATATAGTTGGATATAAAAATCTACGGAGTTTGTTAAACATGCTTTAAACACCAACATTTCTTTAAGCTCTTAATGTCCATTAATGAGCTTGTCTTTTGTTCATACTTGTTAATATTTTAAATTACATTTTTGTAGTAGACTGTTCAGATTATAGTCTTTTGGTGCTGACCAGCATATAGTATAGTTCAAGAAAGAATAAAGTCTACATTGAATCCACAAACACTCTGATCAACCTAAACATAACAGTTGTAATGGGGAGAAAACATATCAGTGAATCTACACTGTAAAAACTAAAGGAGCCTCAAATATCCTGTCGGATACTCAAGGAACTTCAAAATGTAATTTAAGTGCCTCAAAGCTCTTTCTCCTATAGTAGGGTTACTAGAGGAGCATTGACAATCTTTGAGGTTCTTGCTGGAACTTGTGGGATCCTTTAAGCACTTTGTATTTAGTTCAGAGGTTCTGGAGTCACCTTTTCATTACCATGAGACCTCAAAGTGCTTTGAGGGAAAATAGAGGAACTTGAATGCGATAAAAGGGTTATTGGAAGATCTTTTAACATTTAAGTGGTTCCTGGAAGATCTCTTATGTTAAAGCCAGCATCTGGAGGAACCCAATGGTTCAGTGAGGCCAGAATAAGATTATTATTATCCTATTATTATTATTATAGGCTACTTAAGTTTGATTCAGTATACATGCCCAGGTGAAAAAGACGTACTATTAAAAATGTACTTGAGTGTGTTTTTAGTAGGCCTACAATACAAATATACTTTAATACATTTTTAATACATTTAACAGTAGCCTACGTCTTTTTCACCTGGGTAGCTTACATTTATTTAGTATATAGGCCTATTTTATTGATTAATTTAAACCTTAAACAATAACACTAAATTATAATAATATTAATAATAAGAATTCATTCATTATTATTGAATAAATAATAGTAATAAATTAATAATTTTACCTACTTCTTCATAAATTATTATTTGAAGAAGAAGAACCAGGAGGAGAAAAGTTTTATTCTGTCACGAAACTGCTGCTATTCCTCTACTGTCGTCGCTTCAGTGATGCTCGCGCTGCTCGCGCGCAACAAAGCTCAGCTGATCGACGTCATCGGGTAACGGCTCCGTCCTCTCATCAAAGCTTCCGACGTTTGTTCGGCTCTCCATTACAAGGTTTGTAAACTCGCCAAATAAATATAAATACAGAGTCTACTCACTATATATTCAAACACACACATATAAACTAAATTTATTATACATTACTACTTTTTTACAGTGTTTACCACTCGTTTATTGCACAGTATCTGGTATGAAGGTTTTAGCCGCGATGCTACGTTGATCTAACGTAAGTTAATGAACAAATGGAAATTATTGACTTATTGTCTTAGATTGATTTAGTCATTCAATTCAACATATTCTGTACAACTGTGTCTTCAAAATGCTGAGATAGCCTAACTAATGTAGCTGATTCCTGCTGTCGTCATTGGCGTTTGTTATGAATAACAAAAGCCGGTTAATATAGTTTGGTCTGTTTTTGTTTAGCCTAACTTTACTTACTACAGGTGCCCTCATTCTCTCAAATACCATTTTAAAGCCATTTACTGGTCAATAAATATTATGTTGTGAATAATCAGCTTTGTTCTTTTGTTTCCCCAGAACAACCAGTACATTTCTAAAATAATCTGAACATTTCAGAGGCAACATTGAATTACAGTAAGTTACCTATACACCACATGCAAGTACTTTATTACTATGAACTTTCTCTGTGTGAAATTGTATTGTTTGACTGTGTACTTTTTTAATCAGTTATTCTCTGAAAATCTTCCCTCATGCTCTCAAATCTCATTCATGTTACTCAGAAAAATAATATCACAGGTTTGGAGCCAATAATGCTATGCATTTTTTTATAGGCTATACCTTAATCATATGCATTTGAATATAAGACATTTGAACCCTGAATTATAACTTCAAGTTTAGTCTTTTTTGGAAAAAAAAAAGGAAAAAGCTATAATATGGCTTCATAAGACTTACAACACAACCCATAACACATGAGTTGTGAACGTACTCGGTTACTAACGTAACCTCGGTTCTCTCTAGAAGAGGGACCGAGTACTGCGTAAGATATCTTACGCTAGGGGAAAATCCTTTTTCCGCGAGATATTGAAGCCAAAAATTATCCTTAATTTTGTAATAATGCAAAACGCGTTGCAGCAGCAATGCAGACATAGGCGAGACAGCTCGCGCACCTATTGGCTGCTCTGCGGCAACTGCAGCAGCCTATCGAGCGAGGCCTGGCGTGACGTCAGACCCAATCAGGGCACTTCGCGCCCGCTGCGTCACGTCCCGCCGAAATGGGCGTGGTCTAGGCCTATAAATATCGCTCGCAGGCAGCTATTATCTGGTTTTTCATCATCGAAGCAACCAGAGCGTGTGCATGCACGGCAAGATACGCAGTACTCGGTCCCTCTTCTAGAGAGAACCGAGGTTACGTTAGTAACCGAGTACGTTCTCTTACGAGAGGTCTCTCGTACTGCGTAAGATATCTTACGCTAGGGGACCCAGTGTAAAACGCCGTGCGTGCTGAGATCTGACACCAAAGACCCAAGGGCGAAAGCCCGGGGTACATATAGTGCACAATCACTCAGTGAACTCACAGAGAGTCCGGGAAGAAGGAGGGGTGCAGCCTCACTTTCCACATAAAGTAGCGTCGAAGGGACGCAAATTTCATCATACAGACAGGGCGGGGTACGGCCTGAACTGATGGAAAAAAAATGTGGGTCTTACACAGTTTGCCCAGCTTTAAACTGTCGAAAATTGAGCTGTGCTCAGTAAACGCAGCATTCTGAGCTGAACGCATCAGGTCAGATAATACTGGTAGTCTAGACCGACAGCAGCCTGGCCTGCAGGGCGGGAACCTCTAGGTTATAGAACCTTATAAATGTAGACGGGGAGGCCCAGCCTGCCGCCATACAAATATCTTGCAAGGCAATCCCACTCGACCAAGCCCACGAAGAGGCCATGCCTCTTGTGGAATGCGCTCTGACACCCAAAGGGCACTGCATGCCCTTGGAGGCGTATGCCAGCGCTATAGCATCAACTATCCATCTGGATAGGCTCTGTTTCGACGCGGCTAGTCCCTTAGAACGTCCGCTAAACGAAACAAAGAGCTGTTCCGTCTGTCTGAAAACAGACGAGCGAGACACATAAGCTCGTAATGCCCTGACTGGGCAAAGGAGGCTCGCGTCTCTTTCCTCATCAGGGACCGGTAGGGCTGACAGAGAGATAATCTGCGCCCTAAACGGTGTGTTGAGGGATTTTGGAACATAACCGTGCTTAGGTTTGAGTATAACTTTTGAGTCATTGGGCCCAAACTCCATGCACGCCGCGCTCACAGAGAGCGCGTGCAGATCCCCTATGCGCTTCACCGAAGCGAGAGCCAGCAAAAACACCGTTTTGAAAGACAGGTGTTTCAAATCGATTGACTGTAAAGGCTCAAATGGCGCACCTTTCATGGCTTCCAGAACCGTAGAAAGGTCCCATACGGGGACTGAGGGAGGTCTGGGAGGATTCAGTCTCCTAGCTCCTTTAAGGAAGCGGATGACTAAATCGTTCCTTCCTATTGACTGACCAAGCGTTGTTTCTGAGAACGCTGCTATAGCCGCCACATAAACTTTGAGCGTGGAGGGGGCCCTGCCCCCATCCAACAGCTCTTGTAGGAAGGAAAGCACCTCCGTCACATCACAATTTGTGGGTGACACACCACGGGCTGTGCACCAGCCCGAAAACACTGACCATTTCGAAGAATAGAGTCGTCTTGTAGACGGAGCTCTAGCCTGCGTGATCGTGTTTAATACTCCTTTAGGGAGTCCAACATGTACCCGTTGATGGCCCAGACATGAAGGGACCATAGATCCGGGTGAGGATGCCAGATCGAGCCGCGGGCCTGTGAGAGGAGATCTCTCCTCACTGGTACTGGCCACGGGGCAGTACTTGCTAACTGCATCACGGCTGGGAACCAAGGTTGGTTTTTCCAGAACGGTGCTACCAGCAGTACTGAGCATCCTTCTTCCCTGATCCGTTCTATCACCTGAGGCAGGAGAGAGACGGGGGGAAAAGCATAGAGCGGGCGGCGGGGCCACACATGGGCCAGCGCGCTCCTGCTCTTGGAGAAAAATTCTTGACAGTGAGCGTTTTCTTGAGACGCAAACAGGTCCACTTCCGCTCTGCCGAATTTCTTCCACAGCAGTTGGACTGTCTGTGGGTGTAGGGACCATTCGCCTGCCGGAACGTTGTTCCTGGACAGTCTGTCTGGTCCTATATTCATGATCCCTGGCACGTGCGCTGCTCTGAGCGAGCGCAGGTTGCACTGAGCCCATACCAGGAGGCGTTCTGCCAGCCTGTACAGTTTCTCGGATCTGATGCCGCCCTGGCGATTTATGTAGGATACCACAGACATGTTGTCCGAGCGGACCAAGACGTGGTGACCTTTTATTTGGGGACAAAAACGCGTCAGCGCGTTGTCTACTGCCAGCATTTCGAGGCAGTTTATGTGTAGGAGCTTCTCCCGTTCTGACCACTGGCCGAAGAACGGTCTGCCCTCGAGCAGCGCTCCCCATCCCGAGGTGGACGCGTCCGTGGACACCACTTTCACCCTCGAGGAAGTCCCCAGGCTTACACCTGATTGGTACCAGTCGTTCGCTTTCCAGGGTTTCAGCGCTGTAACGCATTTCTGATTGACCCTGAGGCGAAGCAAACCGGGTGCCCACGCTTTGCGTGGGACTCGCGCTTTCAGCCAAAACTGCAGCGGGCGCATGCGGAGCAGACCCAGCTGGAGTACTGACGATGCTGAGGCCATGAGACCTAGCATCTTCTGAAATCTTTTGAGCGGGACAGACGCGCCGCAGCGAAAAGAGTTCGCTGTGCGTCGAATGTCTACCGCGCGCCGTTGTGATAGTCGCGCTATCATGGATAGTGAGTCCAGTTCTGTGCCCAGGAAAGATATTTTCTGACTGGGTGACAGGGAGCTCTTCGCCCAATTGACACTCAGACCCAAATCCTCGAGGTGATCGAGTAAAATGGTCGTGTGTTCTATGAGCACTGCGCGAGATTGCGCTAGAATCAGCCAATCGTCCAAATAATTCAGCACTCGCATGCCTCTCATTCTGAGGGGTGCGAGCGCCGCGTCCATGCACTTCGTAAATGTACGGGGTGCTAGGGACAAACCGAACGGCAGGACTGTGTACTGATATGCCTGGCCCTCGAAGGCGAATCTCAAAAATCGCCTGTGACGTGACGCTATCTGTATTTGAAAATACGCGTCTTTCAGATCTATTGACACAAACCAATCTCCTTGGCGAATCTGCACAAGGATTTGCCTGGTCGTGAGCATCCTGAACTGTCGCTTCACAAGCACTTTGTTCAGTTGCCTTAGATCTAGTATGGGTCTGAGACCCCCGTCTTTTTTCGGTACCAGGAAGTATCTGCTGTATAGCCCTCCTTCGCTCTGATCTTGAGAGAGGGGTTCTATGGCCCCTTTTCTCAATAGTTTCGTCACTTCGGCTCGAAGTAGATGTGCTACTTCTGTTTTTACCGTGGTCTCGACGCGCGCCACATAGCGGCGAGGGCGTCGGCGAAACTGCAGCGAATAGCCTCTTTTTATAATGTTCAGCACCCACTTCGAAACCCCGGGCAGCTTTGCCCATGCGTCTGCATGGATAGCTAGGGGTCGAATACGAAGCGCGCTCCGCTCGCTCAGCGATGGAGAAGCTTCTGTGTGCTGTAACACAAGCGTGTCGCTCGTGACATTTGAGGCATGGGGCGCGCTGATGACAGCGGGCAGATTGCCCGCGCTCGACTCCTCTACGGTGGTTAACCGCGAGGGGGAGGGCTGGGCGGTTCCCGTGGGAACTGTCATGTCTATGTGTGGATGTGGGCGCGGGACAGCGGGCACATTTATCACACCGAAAACATCGTTCGCTTGCGTGAAGCGAGTGCACGTTGGTTTCGTTTTTACAGAAACCGTGAGACATGCGTAACGTGGTGTTAGTGGGCACTGGGTAGTGGGCACATTCACCATGTTTAAAGCGCAACCGACCTGAGTCGGTTTTATGTGTGCGAGCCCTGTGTGACAGGCTGTGCTTATGTGTAGGGATGGGCACTGGGCAGTGGGCATTCTTACTACACACGAAACACCATCGGCCGTGGCCGGGACACCAGAAAATACGCTCTTTTGGGGATTTATCTGGGTAGCCGTGAAAACGGCATTTGTGTGCAGGCAAGCGGGTGACAGAACCGACTTGTTGGCTGCAGAAAACACTGGAACAGTCACATTTTCTGGAACTGGACGAGCGAATAGCTTTGGTGTGAGTCCGGCCGCAGCGGGACTGGAACACCGTCGTTTTCCTAGCTGTGCTAGGACGACTTCGGGGCCTCGGGCTTCACCGTAACCTTAGGTCGCGGGCCGCGTCCTGCGGGGCGGCGACCGGATGAGCGGGAGCGCGGTCTCGCGCTTCTGGCCTGGCGGCGCTGTGAAGTGGAGGCAGTGGACGGTGGCTGTGGCTGTGAGCTCTGAGCAGACGGTTTCGCACGGCCTGCTGCAGAGCTGGAGCGCTTCGGGAGGAAGTGCTTCATAGCCTGAGACGCTTTCTGTACCTCTGCGAATCTCTCCGCGAAATCTTTGACGGAGGATCCGAAGAGGCCTGCGGCGGAAAGCGGGGCGTCGAGGAACGCGGTGCGCTCAGACTCGGCCATTTCCGAGAGCGTCAGCCATAGATGTCTCTCAGACACGGTGAGAGAAGCCATAGTCCGTCCAATGGCTTGCGCTGCGGACTTAGTAGCACGAAGGGCGAGGTCCGTGGCACTCCTTAAGTCCGGCACGCAGATCGCGTCAGGTCCTTCCTCATCCAGCTTACGGAGGAGATCGGCCTGGAAGATCTGGAGCGTTGCCATGGTATGCAACGCTGACGCAGCTTGCCCGGCGGCGGAGAAAGCGCGGTGGAGCAAGCTCGACGTCGTGCGGCAAGCTTTAGAGGGTAGGGCCGGCTTAGCGCGCCGTCCAGCGGAGGGCGGGCATAAGTGGGCC
>NW_028118181.1:0-2500 GCF_965113295.1 Leuciscus leuciscus
TCATAATTTTGGGTCTCTTTAGTCTGACATGCTCTGCCATGAATTTATTGATCTTATAATTCAGCATCAGTCATTCGAAACTGTTACATTTTAAACCAAATTATGATAAATGTCAATCAATTTATGCTTAAAGAGGCCATATTACAGTATGTCCTTTAACAAAGTATTGCTTTTTTGTTTTTTGGGGTCTACTAGAATAGGCTTTCATGCTTGAATGTTCAAAAACACATTGTTTTTACTCATATTTAACACTGTTGCAGCACCTCTCTTCCCAGCCTGTCAGTAACGCTCAGAGATCCTCTTCCTGTTCAGTGACGTAACTCACCGATTAAAGGTAGGGTAGGCGATTTTCGAACAGCCAATAGCCACGCCTCCTTCAAAACACTCGTACAGCAGGGAGCAAACAAAAGCGTCATGAGAGACGGCGTTAAACTACATCATATCTCAAAGCACATTAGATCTGCGTGACTCTGGAAAAATTGAGAATCGCAATTTTGTTTTTCCAAACAGAGATCCCGATTCTTCAATGATCCAAAACTAAACATTATGACGTAATTTACTAGCCTGGGAAAACCCAGACAAACTTCCGGCAAATTTAGATTTGCTCTGCAAGTAGTCTGGCAAAGAGCTCATTCAAGCCCATTTCTAATCCGTCGAAATCGAGGCACCAATCAGAAACGTTGAGGCGGGCTTTACACGATGACGATCGCTCTGATTGGTTTTAGGTCTATCCAATTGCGCCCAGAGGCATTTGAGCGACGTCCGTTGGTGAAGCGCACCAACTTTTAAATGCATTATTATATTCAAATTGCAAACACATGTGGACAGTCTCCATGAAAGACCCACTGGCAGATGAACGTGCTACTACATTTCTCTCCGAAACGGTAGGAAATTAAATTAGATTTAATAGAGGATTTTAACTGTGACAAGATGATTGACAGGGCAGTTTACGTGACAGGACGCACGCGACAGATCCGTGCGATAAAGATGACGAAGTAGTATGTCCCAAAGCTTGCCTACTTTTTTGCTACACATTCAAAAGTAAATACCTTTTCTTCACAAAAAGAGTACATACTTTTATGGCGTAGTGTAACTTAGGGACGCAGCATATGGCTTTACACGATGACGATCGCTCTGATTGGTTTTAGGTCTATCCAATCGCGCCCAGAGGCATTTGAGTGACGTCCGTTGGTGACGCCCCTTTGGAAATGAGTTATTAATGAAGCTTTGCCAGACCATAACTGAGTTACTACTGAGAATGGTCTGGTTTTAACCAGGCTAGTAATTTACTAGAGGTTCTGACAAAATGTTAATTGCTGCAGTCTATTTAAAATCTTTTACTCTGAATGAATTGCAGGCAGCAATATCTGAATGAATTATTCGATGACTCAATTATAAATACTTGTTTCATTACTGGATGAATCAGCGTTTTTTGAATGAATCTCATGAATAATTGATTCAATGACAAATACCTTTTTAATAGTCTTTAATAGTGTTTCATACCTATACATGACAACTGCAATCTCTGGGTCATCGGCAGCGCAAACGTTCGGTCACAGGCGAATCGTTGTTATTTAGGAATGAGATCACGTGGGTGTTTCGTGTTCTTTTTGCGATGAATCATGCAGCTCTAGTTGACACGCTGAAATATATAGATTAAAATGTATATATTTAAATAGATTGAACGATATAGAATGTAAGCTACTGAATGTTAGCTTGCTAATTGCGCCCAAGAGCATGATCTATTCAAGTCCACATGTCATTTAACAAGAAATGATGTGTCCAATCGGCTGTAGTAACCACGTACATTCGTGATGCTGTTTTTACGTTACAATTATTAATTTGGCAGACATTTCTATCCACAGCAACTGTACAGTTGACGGTATTATATTTTCGAACCCACAACATTGCCAGTGTCATGCACTGCAAGTTAAACTGCAGGAACAATTTTGCGTCTAGTTTTTTATGCATCCTCTTCATTTACCCATCAAACAGCAGTTTATTGGCTGATCTGGTGCTCATAATGTAGTGATATAATCCTGTTACTTGCTCAGCAACACATCTTCCTCTCTTCTAGCACAGCACCTTCACCAGCAGGGGGCTGTACAACTGAGTTTCTAAAAATAGTCATCAACTTTATTTCTCAAGGGATACAGTGGCTTTTCCAGAATGTCTTCTTCTATTTCTAAACAAAGCACTCATCCGCTTCATAATAGAGAATACACACTGTACAGAATATCCTTGAGCACGGGGAAAAATATTTAATATCACTGCCCATATGTTCACATGTATTCATGCATCATATACTGTATTAAACTGAGATGGGCCACTGAGAAACAAAGGGTAAATCAGTCACTTCTTTCCAGAGACTAAGCTTTTGGTCGTGATGCTGTTTCGTAACATTTAGCATTTGATGTGGCTTTTGAGACGTGAAAGATGGACCCCATGTATTTGCCTGTACTGCCTGAAAGACTTTTTCCCCAAAACCATTTTTGGCTGT
>NW_028118181.1:7500-15000 GCF_965113295.1 Leuciscus leuciscus
GCAGTAAAAAGGAGCGAAAGGGGGTGTTTAAGATCACCACCTCAAAATCAGCTCTGCACGCTGTTGGCAAGTCTTGTTGCTATGGAGATCGCATCCTACTGCAGGTGTAAGTAACGACAGAGGAAGTCAACTGTGTTTTCTCCTTCCCTCTCCTCACACTGCTGCTTTTTATCTCTCTTTACTCTCTCATCGCTCTCGCTTTCGTAATCATAGATATGAAACGATAACGTGCAGGAACCTCACAGATCGGATCTTGCAGTTCAGTGGTCAGCATGTACCGTAAATACCTTCACATCTGTGCTGCAATTAGTCACCACTGAAACTAGCCATTGTTGCGTTGAATGATCGCAACACGAGTTGTCTTGCTGACCAGACAACCTCTGGCTAATGCTTCGGTGACGTTGGACACGCTGGGCTGTGCAATAGAATTAGCTCACAGGCGGTGTGTAAAATGCACACAGAGCCAGACTGAAATAAATGAGCTGAGAAGCCTTTTCTTCCCATCTTTAGTGTTTGTGGAGATCCAAGCTGAAAAGATGCAGATCCAATCCAGCAGTGTGCATTATTGTTGCCCACATCCAGTCTGTTACTTCTATACACAATAATGCATACAAATAATGCATTTTTTTTAATGGTGAAAAATGAATAGACAGGGACTATTAAAGATGAGTGTTGAGTCTGTACCCTTTAGATGAGGCTTCAACCACAGAAAATCAATTGTGCTTTATGGTGTAGTGGAGTATGATCAATTACCATACAGCATGTATATGAGTAATGACAGTGTAATTCTAATATGGCATTTTACACTATTTAAAAGGATTTAGTTTAGATTAGTTGACCCAAAAATGACTTGGATAGTTCACCCCAAAATGAAAAATTCTGTCATTAATTACCCATCCTCATGTCGTTCCAAACCTGTAAGACTTTCGTTCATCTTCGGAACACAAATGAAGATGTTTTTGATGAAATCTGAGATATTTCTGTTCCTCCATGCATTGACAGCGACGCAACTACCACTTTGACGCTTTAAAAGGTTCATAAAGAGATCATAATACTAATCCATATGATTCGAGCGGTTTAGTCCAAATTTTCTGAGACCTGATTGCTTTATATGATGAACAGATTGAATTTAGGCTTTTTAATTCACATACAAACATTTAACTCACACATCAGTCAATTTTCATTTTTTTTGGTGAACTATCCCTTTAAGAATTCTGTTATATATACTATTGTTAAAAAAAAGTGGGGTTGGTAATATTTAAAAGCATAAAAGTAGTCTCTTATGCTCACCGAGACTGCAATTTTCAGTTCAAAAATACAGTAAAATATTAATATTGTTAAATATTATTACAATTCAAAATAAATATATTTTAATATATTTTAAAATGTACAACTACAGTCTCATAGTCAGATTAAACTGTCCAGCAGCATTAAAATGTCATTATTTTCAGTTTTGTACAGTCTTATTTCTG
Source organism: Leuciscus leuciscus (assembly GCF_965113295.1). Lineage (NCBI taxonomy): Eukaryota > Metazoa > Chordata > Actinopteri > Cypriniformes > Leuciscidae > Leuciscus > Leuciscus leuciscus. Next base: position 8,973 of record NW_028118181.1, read on the forward strand.
TGTTCAGTCAAGTCTCTTCTGTCATCTGTGTTAAAAACTAAACGCAGCCAAACATGGGCCAGTAAATCTAGACATCCGAAATATCTTTAAGCTCAGAAGTTTAGTCATAAGATTTTTTAATGTTTTTGAAAGAAATCTCTTGTTCACCTGCACTAACTTGATAAAAAATACAGTAAATACTGTAATATTGTGAAATTTGATTACAATTTTAAATATATATTTAATTTAGCCTATTTAATTTTATTTATTCCTATGATGGCAAAGCTGAATTTTCAGCATCATTACTCCAGTCTTCAGTGTCACATGATCCTTCAGAAATCATTCTAATATGATGATTTGCTGCTTAAGAAATATGTCTCATTATTATCACAGTTGAAAACAGTTGTGCTTTTTTTGTGGAAATTGTGAAACTTTCTTTTCTTTGACGAACAGAAGGTTCATAAGAACAGCTTTTATTAAAAATATATAATATTTTGTAACAATATCAAAGACTTTACTGTCACTTTTGATCAATTTAATGCATCCATGCTGAATAAAAGTATTATTATTATAAAAAAATACTTACTGACCCCAAACTTTTGAACTTTTGTTATTATTTACATTACTTTACCTTCATGTCATTACAAACCTGTATGCTGGGTTTTTTTTTTTCTGTGGAAAACAATAGTTTATATCAAGTCTTATGGAGTGAAACGACTGAAAAGACTGACATTTAATCATTTATCAGCAGTTTTTATAAAATAATGTAAAAAAAAAAAAAAAAATAAGCATGAGGGTGTAGTAACAGCATGATCATGTTGTTGACTTCGCCCTTCCTCAGAGTCCTCACTCTTTCTCTGTCGGTCAGTGTCAACAGATTTCTAGGGCAATTTCACAATAGTGTATATCACATGACCATTTGTTGCTCTTCTTCCCTAATCATTTAATTGTTTACCTTTGTTTATATACAACACAATTGCTGTATTTGTATTTCCTATTATTTTGGTTTCAAGATATGAGATGGAAAGGATGACTAGCTGAAGACTTTACTGTAGCTTTACCCATTAATAGACACGATACTTCCTTCAAAATAAATTCCAGCGCAGCATTAGAAAGCTACACATGGCAATTTATCTGTTCAATAAAATACCTTACTCTACTGTTGAGTAATAAAATCACAATCTCCACGTCACGTTCAAAATGTCAAACCCCTCAGTTCTCGCCATCTCTGAAAAGCCAAACCAATGTTGATTCTTGTTTTATTACGAGCTCTGTCGTTCTCTTTTTGCCAGCTGACTCTCCTCTGTTCGGCGTTTGTTCCCCGGAGGTTCGATATTTAGCATGTCAACCTTTCTCGCTCATTGTGACAACTAACCTATTCCACTCCCACACCAGACACACGTCAAAGTAGCCGGAGCAACTTTTCTCTGTTTACAGATATGACGAGGATTGATGATGCATTGACTCATTGTTGAAATAAAGTTGCATGGTGTACCTTTAAAGCAACAAGAAACCGACCACATACTGAATGCAATAGAATTACTTCTCTAGAAAACTTGCTCTGTAGAGCTGACTTGTCTAATTCTATCAGTTTTGGAGTGCAGTGTTGTGCACTGCAGGCGGCCGGCGTTCGGCTCTCCTGTGGAGTTGAGCCTAACCGAAGCGGACTGAAAGAGGCTTATTAATCCTACCGCTGCCCATGCTCTCTTCAGGCCATGACAGTGCGGCGCAAACGTCCAGCCACAAATAGATCTCCAAATGTAGATTATCCAAATACATGAAGTGCAAACTGTGAGGGGGATTCATCCTGTCCAAAGTCGAGCGATAGCGGCTGAAGGAATCCGTCGCTAACAGGGACTGACATTGTTGAGGTCCGCAGTCAGATAGGAAAGATGGGTATAGGCTTCCACCTGAGATCATATCTCTCCTCGGCTGTGCGAGTCTCTTGTCTTAATTTGTTCTCGTGAGCGATTCTCACAAAACCTGTCACATCTGTGGTGTATTTATCCCTAAAATCAAAAGAATATAATATAGCTTCATTTGAAGCATATTGTTAGCATATAAGTTTCATGATGATAAAGCACAATTCCCATTCAATTTTAATTACTGTAATGCAAAGAAACTATTTTTTTTAATGTGCCCTTGCTTATTAATTTCTTAAAAAAAATCTTACCAACTCCAAACTTTTACAGTAATGAGAATTTGTTCATTTTACACATTAATTGTCATGACTAATGGCAATGCAAAAAATCTTAATGATTAAAAAAAACTAAATTATAAAGCATAATTTCTAAATTTTGATTAGTTTATAGAGATTATAGAGTGTACATTGACTATCATTCTAACAAATATTGTTTAAAAGGAAGGCTTCCTTGACCAATGATGTCATTTCTTCAGCTCTGATACAGTGTTGATATTTGTAAGATGAAGGGCAGGTCTGCAGAGAGCTGTCCAGATAACGTGTCATTGTTACGTCCTGGACGAACACCATTGGATGGACAATTTATGGCCTTGCAACACTGCGAGAAAAAAAAATAAAAATAAATTGCTGTACAAATCAACCCTTTTGAAAAATTTGCCCCACAGACCATCTAAATGTCACACAGACAAATGACAGAGCGATGGCTCAGATGGGAGGGCTCGTGGGAGAGGATGTAGACGATGCTGTGGCACGGGAATTACACACAGGCTTCGATGATAGCGTTTTTATTAAAAGCACTTATCAACGGTGGCGTAACCCTGGCCCAAATCAGGCCCGCAGCTGTAAAACGATGGCAGTTTGCTCGAAGTGGGGCCTATTACCACTCATTAGTTCCCACTGATGGGGCTGATGGGTAGTGATAGAGGGAAAGGTCAGCGTATGGATCTTGATTTGACCTCTCTAACCTGCTGCTGATAGGCAGCATCTGTCATCCTTACATTTAATTTAGCTGAGATAGGGTGGTGCAGAGGACATGGAGATAATAACCACCTCCCTGTCTCTCTCTCCCTCTCTCTCGCCCTTTCTCTCTTCGTGTCCTCCGCAAATATATTGCTTCTTTGTCCTGGCCCAGTTGGACCGTCATTGACCCTCCTGCTACACGGGAAGGTTGGTTTGGACTATGCTCTCTCCTTGTTCTAAAGGGTTTGTGTCCAAGGGAGGCGATTGACTCTGTTTCAGGGATGTAATTCAGAGGATATGAGGAATGTGTTGATTAGATGTGACTGGAATGTTCTGTAGCTCTTCTGTGAGATTATGTGATTTGAGCCTGTGTGTGTGTGTGTGTGTGTGTGTGTGTGTGTGTGTGTGTGTGTGTGTGTGTGTGTGTGTGTGTGTGTGTGTGTGTGTGTGTGTGTGTGTGTGTGTGTGTGTGTGTGTGTGTGTGTGTGTGTGTGTGTGTGTGTGCCAGTGTGTCTGTGTGTGCGAAAAGCCTTTGGAATATTAATCACACTGCTTCGCATGACTCAATAAAATTAAGCTTAACTCCTAATTATCCCCACTGTTATTAAGAGAGGTTGGTTAAGAGTCATTTCTGTCCCACTGGTGGCAAGATGAACTTGTTAAAAGTAATTTTTGACTGCCAACAGAGAAGAGAGAACAGCTGTTTCGCAAATGTGGAATGAAAAGGCCTCAGACCATAAGGGAGTTGGAAGTTCGTAATCGAAATCCTTCCTGTTAACTTTCTTAATTTGCCATTTTGATCATGTAAATATTATATTTTTGTGAGGTTTTTTTCCTTACACATTTCAGTGTGACCATTCCTATTTTTATATTATTTTTTATTTATTTCTTTTACTCTGTAATTTTTAGTAATTACATGCATTCTGACGGTCAGAAAATTGCATCAGTGCTATACGTGGGTCAATGACAAATAAAATATGTCTATGAAAAATTAATAGTTCATCATTTATAAAGCATTAATAGACATTAATACACAGTTTAGATATGTATATATACAGTTCTAAATGCTTTATTTTTTATTTATAAGCATATCTATAATGTGTTTAATAATTGTATTTCCATACTTTATTAATGATCAATTTATCATTTCTAAATTATGTATTACATTATTTACAAATCCGTTATTTACCTCCAGAAAACATAACTGTGCAGTAATATGAAACTAAGCCTCTGCAATCTGATAAAAAAAAAATACATTTAAATAAAGTGTAAACATTGCTGAATAAAAATTGACCAGTGTCAACACTGGATTACAGGAGCGCCAAAATACAACAAATATTTTTTTTTATATATAAAACAATAATAATATTATAAAATATTTCACAGTGTCAAAACTACCTCAGTACTAACTTTAAAACATTAGAGCAATACTATAATTTAATAAAATATCATATTTTAATTTTCAAGAAAAGTTTCAATTTAATATCTATAAAAATATTTATTTAAAAAAAAATTATGATTTTAATGAGTATGTTTAGTTTATAGTTCTGGATGAGAAATTTAACATAATGGCAATGACCCACACAGTGATATTTCCATTTTTGGGCAGCAAGTATTATTGGAAACTGACACATATTCCTACAGTATATTCAAAAAGCAATATATATAAAGTCCCATCTTACATTATTGCTTTTTGAATATCTTGTAGGAATATCTGTATTTTTGTCGTGTCAGTTTCCAATGTGTCATTCTCATATGAGGCTTTATGTTCAAGCTGTTGACTATTTCTGTGTTTGTGTTGAGGTGGAGAACGTGCCTCTGTTGACACTAACTTGAACGGGGGAAACACAAAAACGTCATAACAGATAAAGCCTGATTCTGGTCCAGCATTAATGAATCAATCATTTTCGAAAACAGAGCTGTAATCGAGAGCCGTACTCAACAAAGTGCATCAAACATTTTGGTATCTACACAGTTTCCCGATATAGAAGCGCAGTTAAACCCTCAGGAGTTTCACCACCCTTTGAAATTTACTGCGAGGCATATTTTCTTCTGTTTCCACCATATGTGTTTTGTTCTCTTGCATACAGAATTAGAGTGCTGCATGTGCAAAGGAAAGTGGGAAATAGAGACATCAGGCCTGAGATTGACATTCTACAAACAGATTTTGCTCTTTTCCCCAGGGCACCATGCATGACTCTGTGACTTCCTAAAGCCTTCTCAGAGAGAGCTAGCAAAATATCCTGCCAGCATAGCAGTCTGATAGAGCCAAACATAGCACAGTTTGTTCTTAAATCATTTGGAGGGGGTTCTTTTCTTTTTCTATTCATACCTTTTTTGGGGGAAAACTGCAGTTTATGGTGACCTGATGCCATAAATTATGAAACGGCCCTTTCATTACTGCAGATCATGGAAGCCGCCACTATTTTAATTGGTACGAAATTACAAATACGTTGTAATCTTCACTTTTTGGGGTTCAAGGTCAACATTTTTATAACATACAATTATTACCATATATGCGATCCCACTCTTAAAGGGGTACTTCATCGCTGGCAAAATGGGCTTTCAATAAAACATGGCTGCCTATGGTAAAAAGGCGGGAAAAAAATTAAATCGGTGCTACCTGGCTGTAGAGAAAACAGAGAAAAACAACTGTTGTCTTCCCTATGTCTTGCCAAATAGGCCTAGGTAGGGAAACGTCAACACCCATAATGCACTGGGCAAAACGCTGTCACATACAGGTATTACTATAGGTAATAGAATTATTATTATTATTATTAATAGACTAAGTACGATATAGTTTTCAGCGATAACCCTACCCTTACAATAACTGTTCTGTTAATAACCCTCTGTTGATCTGATAAAAATGTGGAAGTATAATCTGTAGTTTTCAAAAATTTCTGACAAATAAACGCACATTTTTAAATCTCCAATTATCATAGTACAGTATTTCAGAACTCATTTAATATGACTCAATATTTCCCACCTTTCTGTTTCAGTAGTAAATACACTGGAACTTGCACAAAAACACAATGACAAACACAACGAACTGCAAACCATTATTTAAAGTCAGTGTGAGCATAAATTAGTTTAGATGGTTATTACCTTTTTTGCAATAGGTTGTGCATGTAATTTACCTTTTTCACTAAACTGGATTTCAAAGACCAT
>NW_028118181.1:20000-35928 GCF_965113295.1 Leuciscus leuciscus
CATGGCGAAAGCATATGTAGCCTTTATATATCCTCTCTGGTAAAAACAAAAACAAAAAAGTTATTGAAAGTTATATATTGTGGATGTAGCTTTTGAAAGGTGCAATGCTTGACGCCACCGAATCTGGTCATCTATTGGACATGACTGGTGCGCCAGTCAAACTGTCCTGCTGGTAATGGTGTTGACAGTGTGGGGGGAAATACAGAGGTTACTGCAGAGCCCCCTTTATTATCCATGCTCAATGATAACAGGCATGTGTCGGGGAAACATCAGGGTCCATGCAAACTCCCCCCTGCGAACCCCCTTGACTGGCAGGCCAACTAATGGGTCCTGACTGAGGAAAATCAGCCTCTGTTAAGAGGAAGCAGCAAGTCCTGCCATAGGCCAAGAAAGAGAGGCCAAGCTGTATTCAAGGAAGAATCCAAGAGCATCCTCAACCTATTCAATATATCCCTTCTCTCTCAATATGAGGTCGAACTCTTCCTGCAGGCTGGTCACTCGCCACCCGTCACAAATAATCTATAAATGCCGACAGAATAGCAAGAGCTTCATTAGTAATGGCATCGGTGATAAAATTATTGTCTCGTTCAAGCTGCATTCCACTGGTCATAAGTAAAGTGTATTTTCCTCCTCAGTATTACCATTTTTAACCAACTAAAGCTGATAGCAAAACCCACAAACCATTTTATCAAGCATTAATGACAGGACACTATTGAGATTAAATATCCCCTTTTCAGGTTAAACATTCATTAACCTGAAAAGCCTCCTCTTTCAGTCGATAAACCCACTCAAAGCTGGATTTTTGAAGCTAGCTGATGCAACAATGGTAAAAATGAGCATCTAATTTTACTGTCTGTGAGAGGAGTTGGAACATGAGTTGATCATTTTGTCCATGTCATTATTTATATTTTACTGAAAGTTCATTAAATACATTCACAGTGAAACACGTTCACTCGTATACCTAATATGCTGAAAGTCAACTCAGCTAGGAATTACATTAATCACGTAAATGATATAGCGAAATTTGACAAAGGCAAATTGCCTCACTCAATATTACTTTTGATAATTTAAAGGGGTCATGACATGAGAAATAAAATTTGCCTTCTTTGTACTTGTAATTTGTAGGTCTTTGTACCATTAAAACATCCTGCAAGTTTCATAGCTTAAAACGTCTTAGCTTATTAACAAAGCATTTATTTAAATGTGCTGTATGTAATTCACATTATTGTATTACATAAAAATACCACAATATGTTTGCAGATATTCATGTTCTCATACTCGTTTCTCTGGAAAACAATCCTACAGCCAGTTATTTTACTTTGAAAAGTTATTCCATGCCAGAATATCTGTTTTTGTTTTGGTCCAATTTACCCAATAGTATTTCGACACCCTGGGTTACCAGTTGGCAGAAAAACACAGCGTATTGCAGCCATGGAAGCCAGCAAATGAACTGGGGCAGAGATCACAGATTCTACCCGACCTAAAAAGCCTCGGCATCCATCTAAAAATCTCTATGAATGGGAGCATATTAATATGTGGATTAATCAACTCATCAACTTAGATGTTGTAAGTTGTAAGTTACAACAAGTCTTAAGAGACTTAAGTTGTAAGTCTCCTCGTCTTCCATTGTCAGTTGCGCTCGCTTCTGTTGTGTGTGCTCAATCTGGCAACCTGCGCGAGCTCACAAATATTTTGAATTTGGACTGCAGTACCCATTTCAACCACTAGCTGTGAATAATACATACTGCACAGCATTATTCAATGTGTTGACTGAGTTTCCACTGAAACAGGAAGACAGGGCGGGACATATCAAACAGCTCCTCCCCTTTTTGAAAATAGCCAGTAGCATTTAGTTTATATTACATCTCGGGCAGAGCTGTTGAACTCTGTAAAGCGGCAGTTTCTTCCTAATCTCTAATCGTTTCTCCTCCTAATCTCCTCCATATCGCTTTAAAATGTAGCATTCGGTGCAGATTTCAAAAGTCTGATACGATTTGCTATCGTGTCTCTGGACTGGAGCGGACTGTGTGGCGCTTGGGCGGTTCGCGTGATACTAACGTGAAACCAGAATTCATTTGCCGCAATGGAAAGCACACTGTCTGAATCGTTCCCTATCCCGTATATAGTGCACTGTGCTGTTCACCATGTAGAAAATAGTAATTGTGTAAAAAATTGACCGATTTTAGCCGCAGCTTCAGCGTCTATTTATAATGTAGGGGGCAGGACGCTTCAGATTCTAGAGAGCATTTGATTGGACAGAAAATCTGATGAAAAGCTGAAGTGCAAAGTGATGTCATCGAAATCATTGACCATATTAGTGGAAGTGAGAGATTTATATCTTCAAAATGGGAATTTTGTCATTGTTTTGGAGCACACCAGCTTATAGATAACCTTAAGGCTAACATATTCATACTAAAAGCCAAATAAACGTCCATTTTTATTTCATGGGGACTTTAATCAGTCTCCAAAAACAGTTCGTTTGGATATTGTGGGATTTGTGACGTCACACAGGCAAATACATTAAAAGTCTTTCAGCCAATGAAACCACTTTGAGGACTCAAAAACAACATAAAAGATGTTCTCCCCAATACAACATTAATTTAGGCTTTTTTTGTGATCTGAGTCACTTTTTGTTTCAATAAATCAAGTATAGTTTGGGACAGTTCGCCCAAAAAATCTTCTTACTCGTCGTTCCAAATCTGTTTTATGTTTGTTTTGCCTCAAAATATCTTCTTTTATGTTCTACAAAGAAAGAAAGTCACACAGGTTTGGAACTACATGAGGGTGAGTAAATGATGACGGAATTTTCATTTTACAAAAAAAATATAATTAAACATAAGAACCAAACTGAGACGGATCAAGCCATGACACTGCAGGATGCCCCTCAACACGCAGCATACTGAGAACCGTGTTCATTTCTCTAGTACAAACTGATCAACAGCTAAGGTACAAGTGTGACGTATTTCTAGCGGCTTTGACGAAAGAGCACATGCTCCTTCGTCTCTGATAGGTGGAGCCCATGGCAGCGTCTTCGGCTCCCGTGAGCATGCACAGCGAGCAGACAATGAGAAACAAGGGAAGGCTTGATAAGAGCGAGGGAGCTGCTGCTAAAAAAAGGAGGGAGTAATTAGTAAATGTCGTCTAAGAGGAGCACGGTGAATTAGAGGCCTAGTGGATCATGCAATTAGGGGTAGACCCGTCTCCAACACAGCGCAAAGGGTGGTGGAGGGGACACAATATCTTCAGCCATGTTCATTTTAACGATCATTAGGAATCTTTCAATAAACTAAGGTGAAAGTTTTATACATTTTAGACTTTTAAAACATAGCCGGTTTCAAACACTTGCAGTTTTTCCCAATGAAACTTCAGAAAATTCCAATATCATTTACTCACCTTCATGTTGTTGCAAAGATCTGTGAATTTATTTCTTCTGCAAAGCACAAACAAGTTTTGTTGACCCTCTAACTTTCATTGTAAGGACAAAAACAGTTCAACATTCTTCAAAATAATTTTTTTTTTTTTTTTTTTTTGGTAGTCATACAGGTTTTGAATGACATGAGGACGAGTAGAGGATGACAGATTTTATATATTTATATATACATATACAGTCAAACCAAAATGTATTCAGACACCTTTACATAATTATGTATTCAGAAAGTTTATTCTCTATATTTCACTGGTTTTGGCCATCCTTCTGTTAGTCTCTCAAATGAATTAGGTTGAATATCTGTCAGCTGTAAAATTTAAGTACACAATTAGATAATACAAATTTAGGTCAACCAATAAAGCAATGCTTAATTTTGTTCAGTCTGTGGTGTATAAAAGGTCGCGTTAGCAATTAAAGAAAAAAACACTTTTACTTTTACTGGTAGTCCACTGTATGAAGAGTTTTTGGGTACAATATGTCACAGTTTACTTAATTTTGCTATCCTCACTTACATAAATGAATTATAGCGTCCTGCACCCACTAGGAAAAAAATATGAAAAATTATATCTGGTGTCTGAATAATTTTTGGTTTGACATATACATTTTTATATATATGTTAAATATTTTCTCTAGCTGAGTCTGCAGTGACGATCATATTGATTTTCCCTGAAAAAAGTTAAAAACAATTATTTTTGACTGTTTGCTTTGGGGCGGGGGGATATCTGTCTGATTGGCCAATGGCAGTTGAAGGGAGTGTTCAGGATACCTGTCTGAAAACAGTCAATATACTGTTGACAGTGACACCGAAAAGACACACTTCTCCTTTAACATGAAGCATAAGATCCCCCCCCCCCCCCTTCAAAAGATCTAGTTATGTGAGATGTTTGAAAATTTTGCCATCTCTTTTGTAAATGATGTGCCATCTCTCATCCATGTAAAATGTGCTGTGGTGGGGATGTGTTGGGAAAAATAGGAAGACAAGGATACCTAGAGGAGATTTAACATGATTTTTCTGTCTCTGAGCCACACGGTCAGCAGTTGCTGTTGCTTCCAGAGAATGCTGATTCAGATTGCCGCAGACAAAACTGTTGCATTTACTCGCTTCATCGATACCAAAAAAAGAGAAGATCCTGATGAAACGCATAAATGCACGCATGAAAAGAGCAGAGCTTTTGAAACTCAAGCACCCTCCAATCCACATACAAGTACTGATGGACAGTACTCAGTGTTATCTCTCTCCTTGCATGATGTGCATCTATGCAAATGTATGACGTGAGCAGGTGGCAATCATCAGTGACAGTGACAACTATTTAAAACCATACACAGAGATATGAAAATGATACCAGCTTTTATTGTCAGCAGTTTTGTTAACGTAACCAATTAGTAATGCATGCTAATGTTAATTCCACATTAAATATTTGATCGAAGGACGTGTCTTTTATTTGTTTTAAAAGGTGTCACAGTGGGCCGTGAGGATTTATGACTGTGTGCTACTGAGGGAGAGCAGATAACAAGGAGAAAGTCATAAATTAATCTTGTCCGTGAAGTAGCCAGCAGACTGACAATGCCAGATTAAAGCCTGTGCCTTTTAAACAAATTGGGTGCTTAAGGAGCATATTGCCTGTGTGCTAGAACATGTTTTATTGTTCAGCCACATTAACGCTGAGACAAAGAGGAGCGTCACCCGACGGCACGTCACAGGTCCTGACGAGACTAGATAATTTGTTCCTCAATTGATTCCCATGAAAATGGTGAGGTCAGTGAGCCGGGGGGAGGGGGGGGGTGGATGCGGTAAGGATGACCTGGAACACGGTCCGTCACAGCGTCTGGAGTTCTCTCCTGAATTCGATCCAGTGTCCACTGACCTTTACCTTCTTTATCCAACACCAATTCTCAGCAGACAAACAGCAAGGAAATTCCTATCTGTCAATTACATTTTGAAACTTTATGATTGGAATTAAATAACCCCTATCGATTAATTTGTCTATATTTCAGAGCTTTATTTAGAATGGAGAATATTTCTACACAAGATAAACCATGCAGATGGAGAATCACAGTTTTGGACTTATTGTATTTCCAAATTTGTATGATTTTTCTACTTTCAGTGGAACACAAAGGATGAATTTGAAGAATCTATACGCAGCTCTTTTCCATGTAATAGTGACTAGTGTGAGTAGTATCTACTGTAATCTCTTTTTATGGCAAGAACTACATAAATAAATCTTCCAGAATGTCTTGTTTTGTGTGCCAGAAACTAACAGTGTGAGGGTGAGTAAATAATTACAGAATTTTCACATTTGATTGAAATCGCAATTTAACAGAAGAAGTGACAGATCTTTTTGTCCGTATAAAGTGCTGTAGGGATGCCGTATTTTTGTAGGCTAAAACTCAAAAAATTAGCTAGCATTTTAGCACTTTTAGTGCATCGTCCTGAAGCCAATGATTTTTTTTTTTTTTGGTTAAATGTTAAAATCGTGTTTTAAATCATTTCAGTGGTTAATGCTGGTGACATTGAAGTTTGTTTATTGCCTACATTTAGCTTTTTACTTTAACTATTGCATTTAGGCTTCAGAATTCATAAAAGTTGTTCATTTGTGAAAATTATCTTGATGGACAAAACATTTAAGAATCATAAACTTTTGTTGGTCACGTGCAGTGCTTTATTTTCAGAAATAATCCAAAAGCCAATTGAAAATTCCTGTTAGGTTTTCCTAACTTCCGGGATGGCCTACAAAAATACATCATCACTGCAGCACTCTTGTGACAAGTGAAACAGATTATCAGAAATCTGAATGCGAGCTTGCGTGCGATTTTAAGAAAGGGACTGGGCTTGAAAATGAACTAAATGATTGGATAAGATCAATAAGATGCATTTAGAAAATAGATCAGGTTCCATGTCATGCCAACTTTAGGTGCTGTAAGTAAATTTAAATGTTTTGTTAACTTGAGCCAGTTTACTAACTTCAACCACACACACTGTGTCCAAAATACCAAACCTGAAAGTGAGATTGGCAACAACAACAAAAAAGTGATTCTCTCACCTATTTCACCTATTATTCGTCGAAATCACTGACATCACCTGTAGGAAGTCAGGAGTCATATCTCTACAGGAAAGGGATGAATGGAGGAATTATGAACATGTCCTTGGTAGAATTTTTCTTTCTGTTTATGATGAATCACAGGCATGGTCTCAACAATTACTGGACATAAAGAAGAGGAAATGACAGAGATGTTCAAGGAGCTGCTGGGCTTGAGCACAAACAGCTGATTACAACTGTCGTCAATGCAAGGTTTGAAGACATTAAGCCCTTCCGCGAGCAATACAGAAAGAAGTATTTTAAAAGAAGCTTCAAAGACAAATGTTTTTCTTGGAAGTCCTGGTAGGGTGCACTGAAAGTGCAACAACCCTGAGAGATGCAAAACAACTTTCCTGCAGGGCGGCAGGAAGGAACGCTCATTGCAAATGCTCCTTTGATTAACTGAGCAAATGAAAAGCCCTGCTTGATTTACTAGCAATCGACCACTAATTATCATTCACACAATTGATTACAGATAAATGCATTGGTCGGACAATCCATGAAATAATTTATAGCTACCTTAAGGAAGGTGTACTGAGCTTGATTAGTGAGCTTAAATGATAATGCCATTGGAAATAATGCTCGAAAACTTTCTATTCATGTTCCTTAAGAAAAAGACTTTTGACTATAGGAGCAATTTGATAATCAACAGGCATTTTTCAATAGACAAGTTAAATGGATATTTTAAGATATCCGTCTCTGACACTCCTCAGCCCATAGCATTAAAGGCAGCTCTTTGCTTCTGTGTAGATAAAATGCACGTCAGAGTCACTTTAAAGGGATTGTTCACCCAAAAATTAAAATTCTGTTATTAATTACTCACCAAACCGTAAGACTTTCGTTCATCTTCGGAACACAAATGAAGATCTTTTTGATGAAATATGAGAGATTTCTGTCCCTCCATTGACAGCTACGCAACTACCACTTTGACGCTTCAAAAAGTTCATAAAGCGACCGTAAAACTAATTCTGAACTTTTCTGAAGAGACTCGATCGCTTTATATGATGAACAGATTTAATATTTAACAATATAAACATTGATCAACTCACACATCAGCTGTGGTAAACAGAAGCTCAAGTATGTTTGCTTGACATGTGAGAACCAATGAGGTTCATTCTCGTGTTACGCATCACATTCGAGCTTCCGCAAGAACCAATGAGGTTCATTCTCGTGTTACGCTGCACGTTTGAGCTTCCGCAAGAACCAATGAGGTTCATTCGCGTGTGTCAAGCAGGTTCGGTCGAGCTTCTGTTTATGTTCACTGATCAAAGTTTATATTTGAATAAAATACTAAATTAAATCTGTGCATCATATAAAGTGACGAGTCTCTTTAGAAAATTTGGACTAAACCGCTCAATTCATATGGATTAGTTTTACGATCTCTTTATGAACTTTTTGAAGCATAAAGTAGTAGTTGCGTAGCTGTCAATGGAGAGACAGAAAGCTCTCAGATTTCATCAAAAACATCTTAATTTGTGTTCCGAAGATGAACAAAAGTCTTACAGGTTTGGAACGACATGAGGGTGAAAAATGAATGACAGTGTTCTCATTTTTGTGTGAACTATCCCTTTAAACTTATCATATGCAATTTCATTTTTTATTTATCTTTTTTTATTTTTTTATTTTTTATTTATAGTATCATATTTAAAACAAGTATAAAACGGAGTTCCAGTGCATGCTTCTGTTATTTTTTACTTATTTAAATAACGTTTTAATGCTAAATTTAGTATTAGAATTTGTACTTATTTTTTATTTATTTTTTTTATGTAGGCAATACGGCACTCTTATGTAAATGTATTATGGTTAGGTTTCTCTGCAGTGCCCTTAGCAGTGACCATAATATTCACAATTTAGCACAGCCTAAATTAACTTGTTGCTTTTTATAGCGTCATATGTCATATACAATTTCTGACATAGTAATAACTACAGTATGCCGTCTCTCTGTTACAGTGAAATTCACCGTTTGTGGAAGCCTATATAGATGCCACTTCAGATGCATGTATTACGTTTAGTGTAAACATTGCACGTAAGTCTAACTATGCCAATATTAATAACACTACTGGTTCGTCGCTTGAATCGGACGAAATGCAGCCGTCATCATCTGTGCAGCAACAGATCTAAAATGAACTCAAGTGACTGTAAAAGTGTGTTTGTCGCTCTGTCCGAGGTTCTGAAACCAGATCACGTGACGCCACTGCCTCATTCAGCAGTGAGCGCGCGCACTGGTTTATAGAGAATTTCACGTGAGAACGCGACAAACCATCACTCGCATACACTGAAGCCTACTTCTCTCCGCTCCCCGAGTCACAGAAGAGCTTACGGGAGGCATTGTGTATCTTTTTCCCATAGCTTGAACACAGTCGACAACATTACGATGGTAGACTTTGGCATTCTTCGTTTTTCTCTGCGCTTCTTCCGTACTTCATGCCAAGGCGGTGATTGCAGTGGATGGGCAGAACGTGCCAGGCTTCGTTTCTAATCCAGAAAGTGCCCGTCTGCTCGGGGATCTCGTGCTAAGAAGATGTAAGGATCGAAACCAGCCGTCCCACCCCCCCGCCCCAAAACCAGCATCTTCTACACAAAAATGCAGAAGGGAATTCGACTTAATGATGGTCATGTCACCTACCTGGGTCTTTTGGCAAAGAAAGATGGCACGAGGCGAGGCTGTTTAAGCAAAAAGAGCTCAGACAACACAAAATGGCACACCAAGTGGTTTGCTCTGTTGCAAAATATGCTTTTTTATTTTGAAAGCGAGTCCAGCTCGCGACCTTCGGGATTATACCTGTTGGAGGGATGTGTGTGTGACAGGGCGCCCTCACCCAAACCTTCACTATCAGCCAAGGAGTGCTTAGAAAAACAGGTACGGAATGACAACTTTTGTGCATACTTCTGTAATGCTGATAAAGACCGTTAGAATAGAGTTACTTTTGGGGCAGGGCAACTAAAAATGGGTATTTTCTGTTCCCAGCCAGCAGCGACTGGGGGTTTGTTTTATGCGTAAAAATGATGAGCATGCGCTCGAGACAACCAACAATGTTACCACCAGGCAGCATCTACTGCCTTGCTCAGTGCTCGGAGATTATTCATTTTTTCATCTGATATTTCGTATACTTTTTTCAAGTAGGGTTTCTCTGTCATGTCTACTTTTCTTTGGAAATGAGCATCTTTTGAGCGACATCACGTTACGTTACAGTTACATAATATCCGTATGATTATTGATATACTCACTCTTGGGTCACATATGGACAAACCCAACCGTTGTTTTACATTTTTCAAACCCAACGGTTGGGTTTGTCCATATGTGACCCAAACATGGGTTGAAACAACCCATCATTTTTAGAGTGCTAGATTTTTTGTGATTACATAAATTATAGGCTAAATTAATTAGCCAACAAATATTTTATGATTTACTTCTTAGTCATTTAAAGGCCTGGTCCAAGCAGCAAAAATGCTGTCATCATTTACTGACCCTCAGTGTTTCAAACATGACTTTCTTTCGTTAGTGAAACTCAAAATGAAACGACAGCTTCAGTCACCACTCACTTTCATTGCATGGAAAACGAGAAAATAAAACCGAATGGTGACCGAGTCCGTAACATTATGCCTTGCATTTCTCTTTGTCTTTCACTTAAGACATAACATAAGGAGAGGAAATGACAGAAGTATTTTAAGTAGGCCTATTACATCGGTTTACTGTATGCAGTAGCTAAACTTAATTGTCAGTATCACGCTAACGGTAGTCAACAGTTTACCGACGTTCAGTGTCTTTAATCGTTTAATATCCGTTTAGCTTTCCAGGAAAAACTGATCTTATTTTTCAGCGTTTCTCCTCAGAGACATTTAAGTTTTGCCTGTTCCGCTCTCTACTTCACACCAGAGAGAAAATGACGCTAGAGAAGCACTTTAAAAACCTCAGAGTCGCCATCATGCGGAAAACTGGCGTAGAATCGCAGTCTGTTTGACGTATTGATTTAATTCCCGCGCTGATATTAATAGCATCCTACCTTGGCAACTGCGTCTTCACAACGTGTTTAATAACAAATCGCTTCCAAAACTGAACTTTATGTTCACAAGACACTGTTTGGGCGTCTGGAAAGGTGTTATGTATGCAGCATTTTTATGTTCTTTGTTCGTGTTATTATGATCCAACCATTACAGAGACGCTGCTGATTAGGATAAACCCAGTGATTCCTTCAAATATGTCAGACATGTTAAAGTAGGCCATTTAATGTGGCCTAGTTATCATTGAAACGATAATGTTTTGTGCCATCTTTGTTTGATTTCAGAGTGATTAGGTATCAACATTTTTACATATGCTCCTAGGTAGCCAAACTTAAATGTGCACTCCACATTTTTTTACTTGTTCAAGTGTGATAGCTCGGTAAATAAATGAATTATACTTTTGACAAATAGGATTAAAATGATATGTGTCATGGCTAACATGAGAAAAGCGGCTTTATTCTACGTGGAAACTATTCTACATGGTTGGTCTTTAATGGAGCGCCCCATGTTGAGATCACATGACCAGCAGTGTCATGAAATAAAGTTCAACAGTGCCCAATCACTTTTTTTTAGATGCCTTGGTTCAGCAAGTATTTTCTCCTTTGGGGTTGAAAAATGTTTTTGTAAAAAGCCATGAACCATACCAGCCAGCTACAAGGTGAATCACAATACAAACTTTAATTTGAATCAAGAAATGTTTGACAATTGGACAAAAAGACACCAGTACAAGACTGCGTAGTTAATGTGGGAAAGTACAGGGGCCGAGAGAGCTCAACATGCTGCAACTGAAGAAAACACATGCAAATAGAAAAAACACCAGTTTGACAACACATGTACTACAAATACTCACAATGCAACCAAATACAGAAACGCTCTGCAAATAGCATTTATTTTTACCTGGTTTTAACCATTAATTAGGCAATAAAATGTATTTTCAATAACCTTAAATGTTATTTAAGTCAGTTATTAAGGTCCCAGCTTACATAACGTTTCACAGTTAATTGTGTATTTCGGCAGATTACTTAGGCTAATAAATAAAAAGGCAAAGGAATCATATCAGGATGTTAAAATAAACAAAAACTCACCTTTCAGGTCATCGACAACGCCACTGACAAGTAGACATTAAACAATAAGCTTTTCCTAGCCAGGTTTGTCACTTTTTGGGGTCCCCATGAAACATTTTCATTGTGGTTCATACTGTTTGCAGCATGTTTCTGTATTTGCTTGTGTTGTGAGTATTTGCAGCACGTTCTATATTTGGTTGCGTTTTGAGTATTTGCAGTGTGTTTCTGTATTTGGTTGTGTTGTGAGTATTTGCAGTGTGTTTCTGTATTTGGTTGCGTCATGAGTATTTGCAACACGTTTCTGTATTTGGTTGTGTTGTGAGTATTTGCAGTGTGTTTCTGTATTTGGTTGCGTCATGAGTATTTGCAACACGTTTCTGTATTTGGTTGCGTCGTGAGTATTTGCAGTGTGTTTCTGTGTTTGGTTGCGTCATGAGTATTTGCAACACGTTTCTGTATTTGGTTGTGTTGTGAGTATTTGCAGTGTGTTTCTGTATTTGGTTGTGTTGTGAGTATTTGCAGTGTGTTTCTGTATTTGGTTGTGTTGTGAGTATTTGCAGTGTGTTTCTGTATTTGGTTGTGTTGTGAGTATTTGCAGTGTGTTTCTGTATTTGGTTGCGTCGTGAGTTTTTACAGTGTGTTTCTGTATTTGGTTGTGTTGTGAGTATTTGCAGTGTGTTTCTGTATTTGGTTGTGTTGTGAGTATTTGCAGTGTGTTTCTGTATTTGGTTGTGTTGTGAGTATTTGCAGTGTGTTTCTGTATTTGGTTGCGTCATGAGTATTTGCAACACGTTTCTGTATTTGGTTGCGTCGTGAGTATTTGCAGTGTGTTTCTGTGTTTGGTTGCGTCATGAGTATTTGCAACACGTTTCTGTATTTGGTTGTGTTGTGAGTATTTGCAGTGTGTTTCTGTATTTGGTTGTGTTGTGAGTATTTGCAGTGTGTTTCTGTATTTGGTTGTGTTGTGAGTATTTGCAGTGTGTTTCTGTATTTGGTTGCGTCGTGAGTTTTTACAGTGTGTTTCTGTATTTGGTTGTGTTGTGAGTATTTGCAGTGTGTTTCTGTATTTGGTTGTGTTGTGAGTATTTGCAGTGTGTTTCTGTATTTGGTTGCGTCGTGAGTTTTTGCAGCTCGTTTCTGTATTTGATTGCATTATGATGTTTTATTAACAAAGTTCGGGAGGAGCACGTTCAGATAATTAACCTAATTAACACAAGAGGAGCGCATTCAGTTAATTAACCCCATTAACAAGATAAGAGGTTTATATACAGCAGACTTCATTGACAGTTTATCAGCATCCCTTCACCACACCGTCTCCTCACTTCTAGTTCTAGTTCTAACTATTCCTATCACAACCAGAGGGGAGTACTCTGGGTTCGGGCCAAAATCCCGGACAGCACGGCACGCCAAATACGCATAACATTTACTCTATTTAATGTAAGTGTGAACTCGTGAAGTGAGTATTTGCAGCACATGTTGTCAAACTGATGAAGATGTTTTCTTATTTTGCTGGTGTTTTTTCTGTTTGCACGTGTTTTCTACAGTTGCAGCGTGTTGAGCTCTCTCGGCCACCGTAAGAAAGAACTACAGTCCCATTAAGCATTTAGAATGACATGAATTAAAAAACAATGGATGAATATAAATGCTTCATATAAATGACTATGAATTTTGTAGTTTGAGAGCGTAGGGAGATCGACTCCGTTATGCTTGTCACGATTCTCTGATTGGTTGAGATTTATTTGCAGAATCATGGGTTAATAGTTTTTCCACCAAGAATTAACTGTTCAACGTGATTATAAAAAAAAAAATTAAATAATGGGCTAATTGCGTCAACAAAAGCAGTTATCTTTGATTAAAAACCTCAGAACTCACATGTCTTTATTTAAAGCTTTGTAAGTTATCATTAAAAATCAATTCCCCTGTGGAAAAATGAATGGGATTTTTACTTCCTGAACTTTATTGAAATTTTTTGGACCTGGTTACTAATAATAACAATGATAATATCAGTAATAATCATTTTACTTTATAAACCCCTTTTACAATGTTTACAAATTATAAACATAAAAGTATGGTATGGATCAGCATGTGTGTTCCACCAGACAGTCCAAAAATAATCCGTATGAGTGGAAAAATAAAATGTCCTCTCAAGCGGTCTGTGCTGAAGTGATGACCTGCAGCTACACAAAGCGAGGACAAACGGCAGGACGTCAAGTGGTGGCCATGGCCGACACACCACCAAATGTCTACGTCTAAGACATAGCCGCACTGCATTGAACAGGGAGAGAGATACGACATACGGTGCACCAGCACAAACCCCTCAACAATGCATACAATTTGGTGGGATGGAGTCCAAGAATGTGGACTTTATAGATGTGTGCAAAACGTAAAAGATTGAAAGCAGATTAAACCTATAGGTGTCAGTATAAGAGCCAGTGAAAAACAAAAACTCTGTGCACCTTTAATATTCAGCAACCTGATGCGACAGCGACTTAATCAATGCAGCCATATGGCAATCTGAAGCATACACTATTTAGAATAGTTGTTCATGAAACAAAATCTCTAAAAAACTGCATCAGTTCTTCCTTGTTTTACAAGCACGTCTTTTGACTACGAGCCAGTGGTGGAGATTCACATAGCTGAAGATGTTTTACCTTGGTTAAACCTGCCTATCTGTGTCTTAAGACTGCAGTCACAGTGCTTATATGTGTGTGTGTGTAAGGACCGCAATTCAACGTGAGTCTTGGACCTTCCTGTGAACAGCTGTCCCTGTGCTGACAAAGCAGGATGCGGCATGGAGTTTGATGCTGTGCATGTCTGTCATCCTCTGAAGAACAGAGCGTAGTGAGAGCGACGTTACCTCACAATCAACGACTCGATGTTAGACTTCATGCACGCTTCACCCTTTATTTTAGGCATGCAAACTGTAACCTCGTTCAGTGTAAGTCATTTGCATGAATAATTTACCCTGGCAAGCTTTGTGTTTTCACTCAAAATGCATAAATGTACGTTACCTGCCATTTTTCTAATACTTGCCTTGAGCAGAGCAGTCAATATAGATACTTTCTATAAACTTTATATTTCGGTAGTATATGTAAATGAACAATGTTTACTCGTTCTCTGTGTTACCTGAACTGAGAAATTGACATTTATTTGTCAGCGAAAGTCACACTTTTGATGCAGCTTGTTTCAGCCACAGAATAAAAAATGGACTTTTTATCTCACAATTCTGACTTTTTACCGCAAATGCGGAATATAAACTTGCCATTGCAATTATGCCATTGCAGAACAGTTATTGTAAGTGTAGGTTCGACACAGACACAGTTCGTAGTCATCCAGTTTGAAATGTTGACTACAAACACAGACGTTTTCCAGATTTTCTTTCACTGCATTCTCTCCGTATTTTCGATTCTTTGCAGCCTTTATCCACTGCCTACAATGCGCTGGATCCTTCACTGGAAACTGAAAGTAACTCACTACCGCTAAACGTTTAAGGTCCTTGCACACTGAATCCGAAATTTTCGGATGCGTTTTTTCGTATCCGTCATTCTGTGGCTCTAAATTGTCAAAACACCATTCAAATGCTTGTTACGGATGCGGAAAACGCAGAAATTCGAACCCGATCCGATTTTTTTTTTGACGGACGAAAGTTTCGGAGGCAGCGTGCAAGTGTGATTGACGTAACGTGAGGTCGTATTTATTTTTTAAAGTGCAAAAATTTCGGACGCGAATTTCGGACTCAGTGTGCAAGGGCCTTTACTTTTCGAATTCTTGCAACCGGGAACAATACAAGTCAACAGCATTATGACTAAAAGTTTCCTAAGAAGTATTTCCTACTAAAGCAAGGTGGTATTTGACTCTGGTGAGCGTATCCATAGTAGACTGGTGGGAGTGGTCTTGGACGGCAACATGCCCAGTGCATTGTGGGTGTTGAAGTTTTTCTAAGTATTTGGCAAAAGGAAAAACAACCACCTTTTTTTCTCTGTTTTCTCTATTCAGGTAGCACCGATTTCAAAAAAAGTTTTTCCCCTTTCTTCTGTATAGGCAGACAAGTTTTATTGAAACCCCTTTAATGAACACATAGCAATAATTTTAGATAATAAAAACATTAATCAAAGGTCATTATTTTGGTTTAAAATTCACCCATTCTATTTTCTAAATGCATGTTATTGATCTTATTGTGAATGATTCATCCATATTTTTAATTTATTTATCTCTTTATTTTGGCTTCTTTTTGGTGACTTCTTCAATCATTGAGTCCCTTGTGTAGTTAAATCCCTACATCAGGATCAGATGTTCTTTTAGTTCCTGATTATTACCTTCATTAGATCAGATCTAACGTCTGTAGACCTAATGAGGTT